>NC_133773.1:52930900-53030411 GCF_003597395.2 Chelonoidis abingdonii | reverse complement strand
GTCATCCTCAGTGTGTCTCTCACTGCTGCCTCTGTCTCACTCATGGCCTTCCAACTCTGTCCCTGGCAGTCCATGCCACACACCACACCACAGGCCCCCAACAAGCACTGGTCTGCTGGCAGACCCCTGCCTTCTCCCTTATCTGGCTTGTTGGTTTCCCTGCCTTAGTCTCCCCTGCAACCTCCCCCTGGGAACTCCCACTGAAACTCCCCTGTTAGCAGCTCTGTTTGCTGCCTCCTGTGCCGCTGCAGCTGTCTGAGATGATGTTAATTTTCACTTGAATGATTGGGGATCAAGTGGATGGAATATGCGGTATCACTGGCAGGACAGCCATCGGTTATCTTGTCAGGCTCTATTGAATCACAGCTGACATTGTTGGAAGTTTAGGAGTGGCTGGTGCTGGTGGTGTTCTACTGCAGTCCAGATGGAGGCTTAATGCTAATAGCAGTGGGGCCATTCCTGACCTATCTTGCCCCTTCCAGCAGTGTCTTATAGATTGCTGCCATGTGAACCAGACTCCTTTCCTGTTCATCTCAAGCTCCCCTCCCAACTTGTCCTTTCCCTCCATCCCATGAACGAGCAATTACTCATGAAGCAATAGGAGATTCCTTTGTACCCTATCACATGATTTGGTTAGGTACTTTAAAGATAAGAGGTTCAGTTTGTTTTTTTTTTTTTTTTAAGGGCATCATCTTGGATAAAGAGAGAGAGTGGGAAAAAGTGACACATGGCACAATTGGAATTGTCGCACAGTTCAGAGAGGTGTTATTTTGTTTATGCCAGAAAAAATTGGATTTCTGATATTTTTAATATTCATCATACTGCATAAAAACTACTAGTAAAACAGAATACCCAAGTCTTGAATAGTTTGCTTTATTACTGAGCTGATTTCACAACTCCATTAAACAGCTGCTGAAAAGAGTGAGCTGGTCATTTCAAAGTCACTAGATAAATGTTCATTATTTCAGCAGATGGATAATGTTGCATCTGGGTTTCATTCTTATCTCTGCCATGGTCTTTCTGTGTGACCATAGGCTAGCCCAGGGGTAGGCAACCTATGGCACATGTGCCAAAGGCGGCACATGAGCTGATTTTCAGTGGCACTAACACTACCCAGGTGCAGGCCACTGGTCCGAGGGCCTCTGCATTTTAATTTAATTTTAAATGAAGCTTCTTAAACATTTTAAAAACCTTATTTACTGTACATACAACAATAGTTTAGTTATATATTATAGACTTGTAGAAAGAGACCTTCTAAAAAGATTAAAATATATTACTGGCACGCAAAACCTTAAATTAGAGTGAATAAATGATAAGAGGGCTGTGAGTAAGGAGCCCAGTGAGTCTCACTCCAGCCTTGGAGTGAGAAGGACGTAGCTGGCTGGAAGATACAGGGTACCTTTGACAGAGCAGTTCTGGGACAGGGGCAGGCTGAGCTGGGGAGCTCAGGCCTTGCTACCTCCCAGGCTGAGGCCTGACAGGAAGGCCTAAGAAGGTACTGGGGCTGCAGGGAGACAGCTGGGGGCTAGCTCCCACAGAATAAGAGAGAAGGTGCTCTCATGGATTGGTAACTGGTTAAAAGATAGGAAACAAAGGGTAGGTATAAATGTTTTCAGAATGGAGAGAGGTAAATAGTGGTGTGCCCTAGGGGTCTGTACTGGGACTAGTCCTATTCAACATGTTCATAAATGATCTGGAAAAAGGGGTAAACAGTGAGATGGCAAAATTTGCAGGTGATGCAAAATTACTAAAGCTAGTTAAAACCCAGGCAGACTGCGAAGAACTACAAGAGGATCTCTCAAAACTGGGTGACTGGGCAACAAAATGGCATATTAGGAATATGGAAAGGCTTCAGTATGAGGAGAGATTAATAAGACTGGGACTGTTCAACTTGGAAAAGAGCCAGCTAAGGGGAGATATGATTGAGGTCTATAAAATCATGAGTGATATAGAGAAAGTAGATAAGGAAGTGTTATTTACTACTTCTCATAACACAAGAACTAGGAGTAACCAAATTAAATTAATAAGCAGCTGGTTTAAAACAAACAAAAGGAAGTATTTCTTCACACAACACACAGTCAACCTGTGGAACTCCTTGCCAGAGGATGGTGTGAAGGCCAAGACCATAACATGGTTTAAAAGAAAGAACTAGATAAATCCATGGAGGATAGGTTCATCAATGGCTATTAGCCTATTAGATGGTGTCCCTTGCCTGTGTTTGCCAGAGGCTGGGAATGAGCGACAGGAGATGGATCACTTGATGATTACCTGTTCTGTTCATTCCCTCTGGGTCACCTGGTACAGGCCACTGTCGGCAGACAGGATACTGGACTAGATGGACCCTTGGTCTGACCCAGTAGGGCCATTCTTATGATCTTGTGTGAAGGATATTTAGCCAATAAGATTGCATCCTTTCCAGTTAATTGTTTCTCCCTGAGTAGCATCTAGTCATTTCTTGAATGACCCCAGTTTCTTTTCATTCTTTCTGCTATATTTTTTCCTACATTAGCTGTCCACATAGTGCATTTCTGTTTCATTATTAACAGCTGGTGTTAACATCCATGTAACCTTTTCTCTGCTAGCTGTCGTGTTAGTCAGACTTTTTTTGACCTTCTGCCTTGAGTTATCCAGGAGGAAAATGTCAATGGACAAACTTATAGCCTGTTTTGGTGCCCCTTCAAGAATGCTGTTGATATTTTTTTCACCCCTGGTAATTAATAGCTACTGTCTCCCTTGAAAATGCAGAGCACAAAGGTGAGCCTATAATTATGGCTGAAGGCAGTTCCCTGAAATGTTGAGCTGTGTCCTAGTGCTGTGCATCAGAATTTCAAATGAGGCAAACCCAGCTGTAAGAGAAGCAAAACAGCAGTAAAATTACAGCACCAAAGAAATGCAAACAACAAACCTTTCTTCAGACCACATTTCAGAGGATGGCAGCTAGAACTTGCTTTGCGGCATCCTATAAGCTCAACTAGATAATTAAATTTTGTTCTTTTCAGATGGCAGTTTAAATCATTTCCTAACGATCATCAGTCCTTCCTATAAGATTGCTGTCAGCCTGCTTGGAATTCAAGATCAGAATAATAATTTGGGGACTATGAGAGCTCTGCTGGACATTGTTACTTTCCTAATGCTTCCCCTGAGCCCTGCTTTGAAATCTTTCAAGAGTTTTTCTTAGACAGGAAAATGGAGAGAGATACTTGTTTTGCTGTTCTAGTAATCCACAGGTAAAAGTGAGGTTATGAGAGCCCTAGGTTTCCATCTGGTCATATTCTGTTCCCAAGTGCTTCTCCTACTGCCCCTTTCCAACCAACATTTAATTATAATGAATAATACTGGATATCATGGTGTATCATGGCTAGAAACCAGAGTGCGTAAACAGAGCTTCAAATGGAAACATTTTTAGCACGATCCAAAACTAATTGAAATCAATGGGCATCTTTCCATTGACTTAATTGGAGTTTGGATCAGGCCCCAAATGCTTTGTCAGAGGTTTGATGCTTGATCAGTCTCCCTATGAAGGGAGAGTATCTTAGAATGGCTGTTATGCCGGTGGTGCGTGAAGAATGAGAATGGTCAGGGCAGGGGCATTGAGTTAGTTGACATGAAATCTGATTTGATTTCATTTTCGATTTAGAAAAAGAACAACATTGCAGGAAAGAAGATGAAATCTTAAATATCTCCCACTGTGTTGTCATTTTTGCCAGATTGATTTAACACAGCATTTTAACAAAAACAACAAAAGCAGGCCAGTCACATTTTAATTTTATAGAAAAAAATAAGTTTAGCAGTAACCGAGTAAATGTTTATGCAAGAAACAGATATAGTGTTGTATAAAGAACTTACGATCAACATCAGGAACTTTTAAAAGGTGCTTAAAGTTGTATTTATAATGTATAATAAATACTGCTGTCCTTAGTTTTGTATCTGCAGATAAATACAATAGGAGTTCTTAAAGGACCAGATTTTCAAAGTTAAATGTTCACAGACTTTTGCATGTGCTTATGTTACATATACAAATACAAGATTTCTTTGCCTCTGTGAGAATACACTCCCTTTTTGAAGAGAGCTAGCGCATCCCTGTCTGAGATTACTTTTTATTCCCAGTTTATACAGATACTTCTGAAGAGCAATATTTTTCCACAGTGTATCCCATTTAGAGCTGCTCAGGAATTTTCCATTGAAAGAATTCTTCTATGGAAAATGCAGTTTTCACAATCTCAATTTTTTCAACTTTCCATTGGAAAAATTTAAAGGAAATATTTTATTTTGGGTCAGGTGGCTCAGAGGATGCACAATAGACTGCTTCAGAATAACTGGCCCACAGGGAAAAGTTTTTTACCCACCAATTAACTATTCATATAAGTATTATTACTATGATTTATTAAGCATATTTTGGTAATGTCCAAAGGCTCTATCTGGGATCAGGGCCTCACTGAACTGGACACTGTACAAAAACACATGAATATATAGGGCAAGCCCCAAAGAGATTGCAGTTTTAAGACAGCAGGAGTGGGATATAAAATTCCAGCAAAGTGATGAGGGTGGATATCAGCATGAGGTCTGCTTGCTCCATGGCTTTTCTTTGTTTGCTTGTTTTAAATATAAACTGTCCCTGAGTGGCTATCTAACTAGACAACATCAATGCCTGCTGCTCTGGCAGTTGTTTCAATCTCTCACCCAAGGGGCTGGCTCCCACAGGAGGTAGAGGTGTGGCTTAAACCTTCAAGGAGGCTCTCTAGAGGCTGGGATCCTGCAGGAAGTTTAGTAGAATCTGAAAGAGGGGTCATTGGCTTGCGAGTCCCTGCAGATGTCTTGATCCACTCAGAGAGCAAAGACTCAAAGCTCCAGTTCAAATTCCAGGCTCCGAACCAGATCCTCAACTGGTGTAAATAGGCATAATTCCATTGTTGTCTATGGAACTTTGCTGATTTACATCAGTTGAAGACCTGTTCTCCTTATATTACAGGCATCAACTGTTACTCTAAACACAACAGTTTTTCATATGGAAATAAATCTGCCAATCTATCATTAACAACCATGCCATTTCTGTGTGGGACCTCCCAGGGAGTTTTTCGCTAAGCTCTGCAATTTCTCAGGTTCCAAAGGCAGAAAAAGCAAATAAAAAGTTTTAGAAGTCTTGACACACAAAATAACTATGCCTGTGTAGGCTGGGAAGGGTTGAAGGAAAGGCTTTGTCTAGGGATTTTTTTTCCCTTGCCTGTTGCAAAAATTCCAGTGATACTGTGGCCAAAAGGAAACCTTGAGTAGGAGTAGAGAGGTTATTGTACCACTATATTTGGCACTGGTGCAGCTGTTGCTGGAATACTGTATCCAGTTCTGGTGTCTACAATTCAAGAAGGATGTTGATAAATTGGAAAGAGTTCAGAGAAGAGCTATGAGAATGATTAAAGGATTAGAAAACCTGCATTAAAGTGGTATGAACTCAGTTTATTTCATTTAACAAAGACATGGTTAAGGAGTGAATTGATTATAGTCTATAAGTACCCTCATGGGGACAAATATTTAAGAATGACTCCTCAGTCTAGCAGAGAAAGATGTAACATGATTCAATGGCTTGAAGTTGAAGCTAGACAGACAGGAAATAAGGCATACATTTTTAACAGTGAGAGTAATTAGCCAGAGGAACTATTTACCAGGAGTTGTGGTGGATTCTCCATCACTGGCAATTTTTAAATCAAATTGCGATATTTTTCTAACAGATATACTCTAGGAATTATTTTGGGGAAGTTTTGTGGTCAGTGTTATGCAGGAGGTCAGACTAGATGATCGCAATGGTCCTTTCAGGCTTTGGAATGTATGAATCTATGAATATTAACTCTCCAAAGCGTGTAAAACACTCCTGAGTTTCTCAGACAAAGGACACTACATAGGTACAACATGTTACAGGATGTTAAACGTTACATCCTTCAATGGAGGCTGAAGGGTGGTCATTGTTTTCAGAGACTTCCCTGAAGAAGTACCCTCTTTCAAAACGGTTTAATGTGTCTTGTTCTCAGTGGGACTGAGGCCACAGGCTGCCTTCGGTTAAGATATCTTTCTCAAAAAGGCCATCATCTCCCATTGTTCTCAATCAGACTGAGGCCATAGACTCAAAGACTTCAGCCATGGTGAATTACTGACTGAAATTTTGTTGCAAGAGCGAGGTGTTCCTATAACTGTGCTCTGTCCCTGTGAAACATCATAGACAGATGGAATGTTCATTGTACTTCACTTATCTCCAACAATCTCTTATTTCTTTTCTCCTCCAAGCTCACTATGTTTATGAATATATATCTATATAAGAGATGTTACACTGTGTTTTCACTTCCATCTTTTTAAAAGAACTAACATCACATCAGAGGCATCCATACCACATAACTCTGCACTGGTGTCATTTGCACTGTACTCTAGATCATACCAAAAGTGGCTGCTTTTGGTGTAGTTACAGTCAAACTGAAGGAGCTCATGGGCAAATTTCATCAACCTCTGCATTGCCCATTATGTGTGCACTGTACTGAGTTCAGACAAACCTGAAATTCAAAGTAAAATGGAACGGATGGTGACGTCACGTGAAATGGACCTTACAGTCTGATTTGTCAAATCCCATGAGCACCAAGTCCAGAAGGGCTCATATAGGTCCTCTGCTCTGGTCCTTATGTTGATAAACAGAGAACTTCAGACCAGTAAGCTGATCAGTCCAGCCTTTCAGCAGTATCAGCCCACTCTAAAAAAGGCATGTAATATAACTCTTTCCTGCCTCATAAACTGCCATTAAAGTACTGTAGGTGGAGATGGTGCTAAAAGTAGGAAGCAAAATACAGGGATGCTCCTCCAGTGCTGCAGCACAGATCTGAGCTAGGGATCCCAGTGCAAAGGGTAAGGGGTATGTGGGGAATAGGAATAACTTCTGCAGGAAAGGTCTGATCAGAGTCAATGACTTATCTTTCTTTCTCTGTCCCCCACCTCTTCCCACCCCTCCACCTCCCTGTCTTCCTTCAGACATTTAATCTTTGTTTGTGTGAAGCAGTAAGAAATGTTCATGTCCTCTGGTCAGGCATGCTGCTGGTATTCGGCACCTGCTGAGGTGGAAGTTCACTCTGACTGCTGGGTAAGTATAAAATGCAAACACTTAAAACAGTCAAAGAACAGCAGTCATGGAGAAAGCCATTTTTAAACCCCACACAAACTTTGTTCCGCTGGAAATTCAATGTGTTTTTCCTGCGACGAAGTCACACCCCACTATTTTCCTGATAGGGGATATTTTTATTTTAGGTTATCAATTCATATGAATACATTAGGAAAGTAAATTCCTATACAAGGCCACATATTAGATCTGTACTGCCTGGTGGTCTCCTCCCGTCAAGTTTGCCTTACCACTAACCTTGACAAATATCTACCTTTAAAGTTACAGAATTGGATTCAGCCTTGGCTTTTCTTGAAGTCACTGTAGGCCCTCAGCATCAAAAGATCTGTTCCGAACCCCTAACTGGTGCTGCTGGCTTTCCAGTGCAAAATCACTCCCCTGTCTAAACTTTCAATCAGTCATTTTCTCTCCTCACTTGTGCAGACACGCTACTGGCCTCTTTTCCTGATCAAAAAAGTAACAGGTGTTCCCAGTCAGTCAAAAATACACGTTAAGATAATTTCATCATCCCCAGTTTACTGGGCCAGCCTTCTTGTTAGGAAGAAAGATTAAAAGAACTAAATATGCATTAGGAGTGTCACTGTTGTTAGTTGATTTTACAAGGAAGATGCTCAAGTACCACAGGGATGTGCAGCATCTAAAGTGAGTGGAGAATAAGCACAGGCTTGTGCCATGAGATTTCTTTGGATGTTTTTGGGTGATGGGAAGGGATGAAGAAACAATCAGTTTAATCTATTAACGTTACTCTAAGGGAGAGGGGGGACGAGCGTTGTGCCAGTTGTGTACATTTTTACGTGTGTACTGTATTCTTGGTTTTGCTACTTCCCTTGCCTCTTTCACTTTGCACTTCCTATCCATTTATTTATCCACCTATGAGTTTTATACTGCTGTACATCCCTATGGTACCTGAGCACCTTTCATGTAAAATCAGCTACAGTCTCTGGCTCTTCTCCCTTTTACAGCTCACTTTGGGTCCCCTCACCCTGCTGTTCCTGCCACCATTTTCTCCTTACAGTTACTTATTTTGAATGCACTTGTAATCCTTTTCTTAGAAGGGCTGGCCTAGTCATTCCCCCAGAGAAGTGTTAAACTAGACAACAGATTATCTTCCTCAATTCTTGTCCCTTTGCCTCCTTTCAAATTCAAAATAAAAGTCCTGACACTAGCAAAATGCATGTTAAACTCTACCATTCAATCACAACAATAGCAATCCATTCCCCTCTCTGAATTTGAACATTGTCTTAAATTCTAAACATCAAATTCTTCCCAGATTTGTAGCCTGTGCAGTGCCATTGAAGTTTATAGGATTTCTTAATATCTGAAGTATTCCAGAAGCCGCACTGACAAATGTTCTGTTAATCAATTATTGAAAAATCTTTGCATTATTAATTGTTCTCACACTCTGAAAAGCAGACAAATGTGCATAATCCTAATTTCTAGTTCCCCCCATAATTTAATTGTTCAGTGATGTTTGGCTGGAGAAAGATTTTTCAAAAGTCTTTTTAAAAATCTATTTTTTTTCACGACAGCCGTACTTTCAGCTATGTCTATGATTTTGTCAAACATAGGGGAAGGTCAGAACGTCATATAAAATAGATCATCTTCCTTAGAGCAACACTCCAGCAAGTAGAGAAGTAGATCAATAGAGCATGTTGGAACCATTATAATCCAGATTCTGAAAATTCCTCATAGCAGTACTTGGAGACGTGAACAGAAAATGTGTTTTCTTTTAAGGGTGACCAACTGCAGTGCTACTGTCACTCAGACACTGAGAGCCCTCTTTGAATGCAGATGTCATGCTCACTTTGATAGTATGCCGTATAGGTGACACTTTTGTTTAGTTACCTATTGTAAATAGGCAGATAAAATGATAACTGCCAAAACTTTGATCATTTTTCAAATTAACCGAGCCTTTTTGAACGGTTGGAAATATTAGAGACTCCCACATCCAAGCACTCACTAACTAACTCAGATGGGGAGGAGGGTCAAATAATCTCATCTCCACCCCCATATTGAGGATAAGCAGAAATTCCAAGATAATCAGTGATTAGAAAAATAGAATTCCTTATTCTTAATTGCACAACAGATAAGAAAAATCCACCCTGCTCTCTAGCACTGCAGTCCACAGAAATATTTAATTCTTGATTAGACATGGCATAACGCCCACTATTCATAAAGATCATAGGTGCTACCATTATACAAGTGTCAGCTAGCCAATTGATTTATGTATACAAATTTCTTAGACCAAGATCATGAAATTAAGGCAGGAGCAAAGAAAGACCAAAGGTTAATGTGTTTTTTTTTAAATTACATTTTGTATCAGAAAGATGAATGCATTAAACTAGTTATAAAATCAGTGGCATATGGTTCATATTTTTGAAACTACATCTTAGGGTGATCATCTACAGTTCAAGGAAATAAAGGACAACTGGCTGCAAATACAGGACAACTTTTTTAGGGCAACTGCCCCACAATGTAATATAAATGGTAAAAAATGATATATTTGTAACACAATATATAATCCTTTATATTATTCCTTCAAAATGTACAGATGTCAGTTTTAAGACAAAATATATGGCTCTTAGTGTCTCAAAAGCAACCATCAGAGAACTTGGAGAATCACTAGAAGAAATAAGTCTTTACCTTTCTCAGGAGCAAGAATTTCCTGCAGCATCAAAAAATCTAAGGAGAAAAAAACAACTTAAAGCATCAAACATGGTAAGACAACAATGTTGCGCATTGAAGTCTAGAGGAAAGCAACAAAAATGATTAAAGGTCTAGAAAACATGACCTCTGAGGAAAGATTAAAAAAACTGGGTTTGCTTAGTCCGGAGAAAAGAAGACTGACGGGGAACATGATAACAGTTTTGAAGTACATAAAAGGTTGTTACAAGGAGGAGAGAGAAAATTATTCTCATTAACCTCTGAGGATAGAACAAAAAGCAGTGGGTTTATACTGCAGCAAGGGAGTTTGAGGTTGGACATGAGAAAAAATTTCCCAACTGTGAGGGTGGCTAAGCACTGGAATAAATTGCCTAGGGAAGTTATGTAGCTTGTGTCACTGGAGGTTTTCAAGAACAGGTTGGACAATCACCTGTCAGGGATGGTCTAGATAATACTTGGTCCAGGGGACTGGAGTAGAAGACCTCTCAAAGTCTCTTCCAGTCCTATAATTCTATATTTAGGCTTTAAAGATGCCATCAACATGACTTTCACATCAAGTGATATGATAGATAGCATCTGGGAAGAGAAAAAGATGGCAGCGAGCGAAACATTACACAGAACAATAGCAAAAGAAGCCAAATCTAACCACATGACATGAAGAAGCTTGACTAGACCATCACAAGATCAAAATAAATGGCTGAAACTGGTAGACATCCTATACCCCTGACAGGGCAGGAGGATAAAGAACGAAGAAGAAAAAAGAAAATTCTCTAGTCCTGATTATCTTCTCCTGTCTTCTTTTGTCCCAGTACTTTTGTCACAGATAAGGTTATTTAGGCATTCCTCTTATCTATAAAGATTGGATAAACTAATCAGAGAACAAAAACAATACCCTATGGCTTAGATGATAAACAAGGCTGGCTCCAGGCACCAGCTAAAGAAGCAGGTGGTTGGGGTGGCCAATACCCAGGGGTGGCACTTCAGCTGCTATTGGAGCAGCATGTCCGGGTCTTCAGCAGCAATTCGGCAGCGGGTCACTCAGTCCCTCTTGGAGTGAAGGACCTGCCGCCGAAGAGTGGAGCGGGGCGATTGCGCCTTTTTTTTTTTGGTCGCTTGGGGCGGCAGAAAACCTGGAGCCAGCCCTGGTGATAAATCACACAATTGCAAATATTGAATTCTTGAAGAATAAGTCACAATAAACAATTTGCTAGCAATCAATAGGCTGAAATTTGTTCTCACAAAGCGTTAGTTGAAAAAGTATGAATTGTGAACAAATTCATGAAAGTCTGTGTTCAGCAGATACTTATGGATTTTATTGCCCTGGTCTCTAGCTCATATAATCTGTGCCTGGAAGGAGTATTTTCATTTTCCTGTGGAAAACTGGAGAGAGGGAAGTATGCTAGAGATAGATGTTCAAACTGCCATATGTGGCTATGTGAAAAATATGGCTTTGGTTCCTGAGCTAAAATTGTGTCCTTGGGAAATAAGGAGCCCTAAAATTTTGTAATACTGGCTGCCTAGTTATATAGAACGTGTCAAACATTCAGCAAATTTCATTTGTTAGGAATCTACTACATGGCTAAATATCATATTAAAAATAACAAAACAAGTAACTAATAGCCTGACTTTGAAATAAAGATGTAGTTCTGCAGCAGTTTTATTGGTATAATTTATGATTTTCCTAGTTCAAAATGTTTTGTGAAGCACAGATATTTTGGGTAATGTGCTTTGTAGTGTGTGTGTTAGTTTTTACAGGATACCCCTAGTAATTTGAGATATAAAAGACCTATCAAGTCATCTAGTCTAACCTTCTGCCAGTGTAGGATTGTTTCCTAGAGTGTATGTTTTAGTACATTCAATATATATTTATAAATATTGCAAATATTTAAATATGCTACAACTAACCGATATGCTGCTTGCACACCTATAATAAATATAAGCAGTCTTCTTCTGTTGATGATGTGCAAGAACAAACCCCACACCTTGACTTTTATATCACATGCTTTTTATATCACAGGATTTACAGCTACATGCACATGCTCTTTCTCTTTCTTTCATGCACACACACACGCATGAACACTCACACAGAGGCAGATATATATTCCATGAGACTTGCTGCCATACGTGTAAAGTATAAATTCATTTACAAAAAAATAAGAAAAAATGGATAGTTTTTATCCTGTAATTCCTTCATAACAACTCAGAGCTTGATTCCTTACTGACTTCTGTACTTATTTGCACGAATGCTAAGATGGTATAAAATGAACCACTCTTTTTTGATTATGCAGGGCAGATTCTTTGCCTGGTTAACAGATTATAGAGTTTTGTTTATTAAACTGTTACCTAAATCTTTCCCATTGGTTATAGTTTATAAAAAGATAATGGGTCTGATTCTCCTCTCACTACCTCAGTCTTATGTAACACTATAGATTTCAGTGGAACTACTCTTGATTTACACTAGTGTAAGTAAGAGAAGAGTAAGGCCCTAGAGTTTTAAGAAAATCAAACATTTTTTTTTTGAGTTTTTTGGACTAGACATGTATCTGAGATTATAGAGTCTGGGGGCCTTAACATTCCTCCTGTCCATGTCTTTATTACCAGACTGTTATTCAGTGAAATTCACCTTAGAAGTCGTGAATTCCTCTGCAGGACATGTGAAAATGTAAAGCTCCAGGTCTGCATCACACTCTACTTGGAATCTAAGGCTATCTTTGAGAAGAGCAGACAGGTTTTGTCTTATTTGTTCAGGAGGAGCTGAGGTATTTCTCAGTGCAGCTTTTCTATTACAAAATTGCCATGAGCCAGTTTCATCACAGGATTATAACTGAAAGTGTCCGGAGTCTATAGTGAATTCAATCCTGAAGGGATCCAGTGATGGTGGACTATGATGTGTCACAGCCCCAGGCTATCTTTCCAAAGCTGATCAGTTCTTGGCCATCAGTATTTGTATAGTTTCATTTCAGTTTCTGGAGGACAGCAGTCCGCATCATAAAATAACCACTAAAACCAAAGTATCAGCAGAAAGGCCAAAGACTGAATCTGAATGTAGCATTGTTAGAGTTGGCTCTTAGAGAACGGAGCTGGGTCACATTGAGTGGACAGTGAAGAATTCTGAATGTTTACTGCTTATGCTTTCATAGTCCTTTGGCTAGTGATTGTCATTCTCTAGGGCTTTCAATATGGCACCATTCATAAGAACAAATGTTGTTGATGGAACACCTGGTGCTTCTTATATGGAGTGGATTATTTTAGTTTTGCGATATGCTCATCAAAATCAAGATAATGTATGGGAAATTAGAAAAAGTTTTTTGACATTTGAGGTTAGCAAGAATTAAAAAGAAAGGAATTTCAGAGCTGATATGCAGAGTATTACAAGAGAGTGGTATCAAGCTCCAAAATGGTAGAGGCCTAGGATATGACAATAGGTCAAATATGGCTGAGCTTTTAAAGGAGCGCAAGCTGTAATTTTACCGAAGAATCCTCAGACAATCTGTTCACTGAGTTGTGTGTACAGGCTCTGAATTTTTGTGCTATGCATGCAGAGTCTAGCATAGAGATGAAGAGTTTCTTTGGAAATACTAAAAATTCTCAGCTTGTTCAGCTCCAACCGTTCCCGATGGGAAAATCTACAGGAAGCTGCAAATACTTTGTCAGACTTGGTGGTGTGCAAGAATTTAAGCAGTGAAATCACAAGCAAAGATTCTGAGGGAAATTCTACATGCTTTAGTAAAACTGAAGGAAGAACTCAACCTGCCTGTGGACTTTTGAAATGAAATGGACTGTTTGCCTAAATGGTTAAAGTCATTTGAATTCCTTTTTCCAGCCACCTTCTGGTTTAAAACTACAAGCCATTGATAACTTAAATCATTTTTTTCAGGACTCTGAGCTTACACTGGATGAAGAAATAAGGCAGATGAAATCACTTCTAACTGAACCAAAGTGTTTTTGAGACTCTTAGCCTCTGTTGATGAATCAAACTTGTAGCAGTTAGTTTTGGCCTTGGACAAGATTTCAAGAAGAAAAAAGGCAGATAGAGAAAAACATTCCATGATGAAGAACTGTGTAAGACTATGAAAACTAAGAAACAGAGTTCAAAGCTTGACATTGCTCTAGACACCCTTATCTGTGAAATTACAAGAAGATCTGAAGCAGCTGAAAAAATCAGCAGCATGTTCTCATTTATTTTGAAAACAACTACATATGATGCCAATTCCAGGATCACAAAAGAGTTAGATTTATCAACATGCCACTAAGAGAGATGATAGAAGAGGATTTTGTTGAAGGGACCCTTCTTTTAAATAAGCTCAGAATGACACTATTTGAAAAGTGACTATAATTAAGTTGCTAAACAAGATTTCTGAAAAAGGGCTGCAGATGTTTTCACACAGACTTGCATCACTCTAAGGATTTTTGTCTTGATAGCAATTCCCTTTAGTAACTAAGCCCTGATTAAAAAGCAAACAAACAAAAACTCAAAAAAGTCCAGCCTCCAATTTACTATTGGCCAAGACTGCATTATTGGCCTCAGTGAGGCTGTCAACAAAGCACGATCTTGAAAGGAACCTAAATTATGATAGTATTATAAATGTATTCCCTTAAAAAAATTGAGAAAGATAAACATGACGTAATTTTGTCTTTTATAGTAATAAATCAGCTTTGGTGTTTTCAATAGCATTGTTCTTAAGCTCTCCCTTTTATGGTAATTTTGAGGGACTCAGTTTCAGATTTTGCCCAGGGCCCGCCAAAACCTCTGTGTAGCCCTGTTACCTAGCTGTTATATCAAGGGCTAGGAGTCAGGACTCTTGGGCTCTATTTCTTCCTTTGCCACTTACTCACTTTGTGATCTTTTGCAAGTCACTTAGGTCACAATGTTCAAATATAGGTACCTAAATTAGGCATGTGAATCTAAATTTAAATGGACAAATATGTAGCCTGATTTTTCAACTGTGCTAAGTACTAATTACTCCAATTGAAGTCAATGGGGGAGCTATGAGTGCACAGCACCTCTGAAATGCAAATTACTTGTTTAAGTGCCATGTTTGAAAATGTTTGCCTTAACTGCTCTCTGCTTCAGTTTATGCTTCTGTAAATTGGGTATAATGATACATTCTTGCACTTGAGGTGGTATGACCACCTAGCTCTCCCTCCCCACCAGACAAACACTTAGGGGTATAATTTAAAAACAACAGTCTTACCAAACAACTATCAAAAATGTGTCCAACAACTATAAAAAAAGAACTAGATAAGTTCATGGAGCATAGGTCCATCAGTGGCTATTAGCCAGGATGGGCAGGGATGGTATCCCTAGCCTCTGTTTGCCAGAAGCTGGGAATGAGCGACAGGGGGTGGATCACTTGATGATTAATTCCTGTTCTGTTCATTCCCTCTGGAGCACCTGGCATTGGCCACTGTTGGAAGACAAGATACTGAGCTAGATGGACCTTTGGTCTGTCCCAGTATGGCTGTGCTTATGTTCTTATCCCACACTGGTTTGCTGCCCCATCAGTTTCCTTGTGTGCCCTCCCTGCCCTAGTGTCAAAGTTCTAGAATGAACCTTCCCCTTTTCAAAAGCTGGCACAGAGCAAGATTCTTTTCCTGGCTCCCAATGTATCGTTATTCTGGTGATACACGTGAACCCCACAACTTGTTAAGTGCAGCTCCCTGGAACTGTGCTGAGGCCCTGGATCTCATCAACATCTGGGGAGAATTAATTGTCAGTTGAGGAGGACATTGTGGCCAACCACAGAAATAAGGACCTTTTTGTGGATATTGTAAAGCTGGTGTCTGTGAGGGATCATGACCAGGATGCCAGCCAATTCCAGATAAAGACCGAACAGCTCAAGAAAAAGTACATTGAAACAAGACACAAAAGTAGACAGTCTGCTAGGAGACATGTGACCTGTCTATTTTTTGATGAACTGGACAGAATTCTATGCAATTACAGTATGCCCTGTACCAGGCCAGGTACTGTGCAGAGCCTGATGTCCACACTCTCACCCCACCGAGGGTGACCTGCTAGACCCATCAGAGGATGAGCAGGAGAAGGCTGAGGGCCAGTGTCTTTTTGGGAGTCAGGAACACAATGACAGCCAGCTGGAGTGCCAGCTGCTACAACAGACACCGATTCCTGTCCTGCATCAGCTGAGCCCAACTCCTAGCCATAAACGCAGGCCAGGATCGAAGAGCTAGATCCCCTGGAGGGAACTTTGGCATGTGAGTATGTACCATTACAGTTTATTACTTGTGTTGATGAAGATGAGCTAGTAGCCCCCCTTTCCTTCCTATCCTATGACCCCTTTTGCTGTTTCAAAATGGCACCTACCAGCATGGTGCAGTTGTAGGCTGTACTTGTCTCTCTCCCTCCCTCTGCCCCATGGCAGATTTGAATACTGAGAACATTCATTTGTACAAAATTCAGCAGTTTTTTGAGACAGTGCTTACAGGAAAGTAAACTTGGTTAGTTTTCATAGGTTGCAGTCCCAGTCAAGGAAAAACAATACTGCTCCCTGCTGAAGTACAAATGCCCTATAACGTGCATTCTAGATGACAATTGTTATATGAACCTATGTATTTTTTTCTGCATTTTCTCTATGTCTGTAGGGGAAATATAGCAGAACTTAAGTCTGAGAAATTCCTTGATTATTGTTTAGCACATTATAGGGAATAGCTGCATGTTCATGCCTCCTGCTACAGCTTGCAAGCCTTTCCCACTCCTGCAGTCCTTCTGAGGTCATTCTGGTGAATGATTTCACAGCATATCGTGCTGGTCTGCCCTTTGCTTTTGAATAAAATCATTCTCTGTCTCCTTGTCACCTACTTCATTGTAATGAAATTGAGAGTCAAAAAGGGGGTCAAGAGGGGATTATTATCTAGCTCATCTCCCAGATCTCTCATAACCATCACTTGACATTTTCAATGCCATAGAAGCACCTGCAGTGTAACACCCCCCAACCCAGCAAAAACAAACTTAGACTATAGCTCCGACCACCTGTTACGTGCCTGAGTGCTCTGCAAGGACGAGGCCCACACACACAGTGAGTTATTTGGCTTTAATGAAGGTACAGTGACACATCCGCAACGGGGACCCTGGGTGTTGCTGTCACTTAGACGGGGAACCCAGCACCGAAGCTCAGCTCGGCCTGGGTCGGAGTCCAAAGGCGGACCGGGAGCATACAGCTATATATACACAATACAAAAGAAACTCATACATATGCAAAAAGGGACTTCCCACAGGCTATGTCCGCCCTTTGGCCTAAGGCCATACAAACTGGTTTCAACCAGTTAAAAGCAAGTTATAACTGGCATGCTGTGTCCTACAATGACCGGCCACTTAGCAAGCAGGGGCTCTTCACAAGGCAGCCGAGAAAGCGGAGACACCCTAGCTAGGCCGTGACGCAGTCTTCCGTAGTCCCCTACACCACCACATTCCTGGTAACATGAAAGCAGATGTAGTCGACTGAAATCTTAATGCACCCAGCCCAATTACCACTCTCTCTCTCTCTCTTTCTCTTTCTCTGTCTAACTAAACAAAGCTATTCTGTCTTACCTGGGATACGAACAATAAATAACTTTTGTTTTTCCCCCACTACCTGACAGCACCTGCCACAGACAATCAAGGTCAAGTCCTCTATCTACTGCTGACAAGGTGGCCAACCTGAGTGGGAGAGAAGTTTGTAGAACCCATAGCAGCGTAAACCAAGCTGGCTGAGAGGGTATATGAGAACCAAGGAGAAGAAAGAAATGCAGTTCTCCCAGGAGAAGGATAGTGTTTTAGTGGTCAGGGAAAGTGTAGCTGTGGCCAAGGACAGCATCACCACAATAAAGGAGAGCATGGAAAAAGAGATGCAGAGGCAACTCATGGACTCTATCCTGAGCCAGAATGTCCATCTGCAAAACATGCTCCTGGTAGGCCAGCAGGCTCTGCAGTCCCATAATTTGGGACCCAGTCATGTCCTTCAGCCTGTGGACCGTGCTGGCTACTTGGACCAGCAGCAGCCCCCACCACACTGCTTCTAACAGCTCCCATTCACCTCTCAGATCCAGCCTTTGGGCACTGGGAATGCTTGTGCTCCTGCACACCTGAGAATTTTGCGCTATGGCACGCCACCCCAGGAACCCAGGTGGACAAGAATAGCCAGATGTAAGGCATATTCATCCATTAGGAGTATCACTGTACTCAACACAGGAAATCTTTTAAATAAAGCTGAAATAATTCAAAGTTGTTTCACAAAAGCACAAAGGAACATTAAACTTTAACCACCTCCACACAATACCCCAGTGCTTGCAATGTCTGCCTCCCCTCCTCCCATGGGCTAACATGTTCAGGCATGAGACTCAACATATCAACAGTAGGCATCTCTGACAGCATCCCCTGTGAGTTTGTGTCCTCTGTGGGATGCCTTGCTGGCTGCTTGAACCTCCGAGCAAGTTTCTGGAGCTCAGCCTCCCACCCATCAGTAAAGCTTCCCCTTTGCTCTCTCAAATACTATGCAAAATGCAACATGCAGTTATAATTATTGGAACTTTTTTTTCTACTGCTTCCAGCATATTCCATAAACAGTGACATTTGTCTTTCTAATGGTCACATGCACACTTGACTACTATTCTGCAGCTTCTAAGGTGATAGTTAAAATGTTCCTTCCCCGCTCCCCAAGAGGCCTGCATATGATTTCATTAACTAAGGCATCAGGAGATAAACCATTCCCAGAATAACTGGACCAGCTTCCACACCATTAGTGTCCACAGTGCTCCTGGGGGCGAACAGTCTTTTCTCCAGTGATTTAAATACTACTGAGTTCTGAAACATTCTTGCATCATGGACCATCCCAGACCACCCTGCATTTATGTCGGTAAACCTGCTGCAGTGGTTCACCACTCCTTGTTGGGAGAAATATCTCTTTCTGTTTATAAATTCTTTGCCCTGGCATGGAGGAGCAAATTAGATGCAGTTTCCCCAAAACAATTTGGGAACCCAGTGCCTGCAAAGCTATCACTAATCTCCTGAGCATTACCCAGCTTTATGACCTGGTTAGACAGCACCTTATGAGTGGCATAGCAAATCTACATGAAAATGGCCCCAACAGGCCCTAAGCCAAATTGGTTGGCTACAGACCAGTAACATTTTGGGGTGCCCAGCTTCCCAATACAACAGTGACCCATTTCTCCATGGGTATGGGCAGTACAAGTTGGTATGCTTGTTGCTGAAGCTCTGGGGTCACTTCTGCACTGATCTCAAAGAAGGTAGCTCTCCCCCTCCTGAAGTTCTCTAGCCACCACTTGTCATCCCAGCTCCACAGAACGATTGTCTCCCACAATCCATGCTGGTTTCCCAGCCCAGAAATAGTGCTGAAAGCTGTGAAGGGGTCTAGGACCCAAGCCTCTTGATCCAACAGCTCAGTTTTCTCCTGTTCTTCTATCTTATCCTGCTGTCACTGCTGCAGAGTATCCCTTTGCAGCCCAAGAAGCTGCTGCTGCTGCTGTAGAATATTCTGCTGCTCCCTCATCATATGTTAGGTGATATGATAGGCAAAGTCTAATGCCAAATTTGTCAGGCTATGAGTGCTGTATTACAACCCAAGACAGCCTGTTCATATTTGTGCTTGTCATAGTAGTGATGGGTCCACACAGGCTGACAGCAATTTGAAAATGGTGAGAGCCAGCCCGAAAAGGAAGTATGGGGCGGAGACAGCAGAAACATGGGATTTCCATAATTCACAGCAAAAACAATTCCACGATGCATGCTGCTCAACTGCAAAGCAAAGGACTGTTAGATACCCCCAGAGAATGCTACTCCCTCAGTTCTCAGCAAACTGCCACCCTGGGTTCACACAATGCAAACTGAAAATGGAACAGGCATTCTGTATGCGTGCTATTGGTACTTGTATACTCTGCATTATGTGACGCATATCAAAAAGCTTCATATTAACCCCCTGTGTAGACACACTCTGAGGGTTTGGCTACTCTTGCAGGTGTGCAGCACTGGGAGTTACAGCTGTCTTCGTACAGCTGTGTAGGGAAAGCGCTGGAGTGTGGCCACACTGACAGCTACCAGCGCTGCAGTGTGGCCACATTTGCAGCATTTGCAGCGATGTTGGGAGTGGTGCATTATGGGCAGCTATCCCACAGAGCACCTCGTCTCATCTTGGCGCCGTGGGTTGTGGGAAGGGGGCGGAAGGTGCGAGTCATTCTGCTTCCTGTCCCAAAGCCCTATGATGCATCGTTTCACATCCCAGCAATCCTTGTTTTTCCGTCCACTTTTGGCTCCATCTTGACTCTCTCATCTGTTTCTGTGCAGTGCGATTTCTGTGGGAAATGGAGCCTGAACTGCTGAGGAGTATGCTGACGAATCTCACCAGCACATCATGTTTGGCAGTTGAGCTATTTCTTAAGATCCAAAGTGATGAGGAGTCCGACGATGATTGCAAGTTGCCTGACGCATACAACACGACATTGCTTGTGGCTTTCATGGAAATGCTCAGCACCGTAGAATACTGCTTTTGGGCTCGGGAAACAAGCACTGAGTTGTGGGATCACATCCTCATGGAAATCTGGGATGACGAGCAGTGGCTGCAGAACTTTCAGATGAGAAAAGACACTTTCATGGGACTGTGTGCTGAGTTCACCCCCACCCTGCGGCGCAAAGACACGAGATTGAGAGCTGCCCTGACAGTGGAGGAGCGGGTGGCTATTGCAATCTGGAAGCTGGCAACTCCAGACAGTTACCGATCGGTCGGAAACCAGTTTGGAGTGGGAAAGTAGACCATTGAAATCGTGTTGATGCAAGTTTGCAGGGCCATTAATCACATCCTGCTAAGAAGAACCGTGACTCTGGGGAACGTGCAGGACATTGTGGATGGCTTTGCACAAATGGGTTTCCCTACCTGTGGAGGGGCGATAGATGGGACGCATATTCCTATTCTGGCACCACCCCACCTGGCATCTGGGTACATTAATCGGAAGGAGTATTTCTCTATGGTTCTCCAGGCACTTGTGGATCACCATGGGCATTTCATTGACATAAACACAGGCTGGCCTGGAAAGGTGCATGGTGCACGCATCTTTTGGAACACTGGTCTGTTCAGGAAGCTGCAGGCCAGGACTTTTTTCCCAGACCAGAAGATCACAGTAGGGGATGTCGAAATGCCCACTGTGATCCTTGGAGACCCTGCTTACCTGTTAATGCCTTGGCTCATGAAACAGCTTACAGGGGAGCTTGACCGGAGCAAGGATCAGTTCAGCTACAGGCTGAGCTGGTGCCGAATGACTGTGGAGTGTGCTTTTGACTGTTTAAAGGGGTGCTGGCAATCTCTGTATGGGAATCTAGACTTGGGGGAAAGCAGCATCCCTGCGTTTATATCCACGTGCTGTACCCTCCATAATATTTGTGAAGGGAAGGGTGAAAGATTCAGTCAGGCATGGACCTCTGAGGTTCACGCTGGAGGCTGAATATCTGCACTGTAGCCAGAGAGCAGGGGCTACTAAGATAGGCCCAAGTCAGGGCTGACTAAGGATTTGGATCGATGCTTGATGGAAGGAATTTGAGGCTGAAACCAACAGTAATATTTGGTGCTTTGCAGTGTGTGTCAAGTGTATGTTACTAAGGGTTAGTTAGGGTAATCGGTGTGTTCCTAAGCGTGCATTTGCGTGGCCTGTTTCTCTCCTGGGCTAGGGTATAGTTTGACTTTCTGCAGTAATAAGATGTTTTCAAAGGCCAAGGATATTTACTGAAAAGAATAAACTTTATTGACAGACGCACCAACTTGGTGGAAACCGAAATAAGGCATGTAGTGGTTGGGTGGAGGACTGTACAGTCACACGGGTTTGATTATGTCTTGTCTGGAGTGCTGTTTGCAATGACTGCAGCACTTCAGGATGCCTATACGTGCATGGTGATAGAGGTTGAGTGGCAGGGAGGGTAAGTCGTAGTTCTCAGGGCTGGTTGTGAACATAAAGGTGTTGGAGGCAGCTGGTGGTGGTAAGAACCTGGATGCTGGGAATTGGTTTTGAGCTGACATTGGGGCACAGGGAAAGAGCTTGGGACGGGTGGGGCCGGCACGGTAGTTCTCTGCCTCGCATGCTACGAGGCGCTGTATAGAGTCCGATTGGCGCGCCAGGATGCTTATCAGCTGCTTTGTGCTTTTCTTCCTGGCCACTGTGTTTTTCTGGCAGATCCTACTTTCCTCCTTCGCCTCCAATCCTGCAGTTTTTGATTCTCTGTGACAGTGATCCCATAACTGCTTGCAGCATGTCTTCTTTGCTTTTTCATGGCTTCTTCCGGAGGTTTTGGAGTCTTTGAGCTGTTGATAACACGGGCAGCCGAGATCTCAAGGTTGCTTGTGGAAAGGCAAAAAAGGCAACATTTAACAGAGGCAGCATTGTTTATGTCACACAGTTATTCCCACACAGTGAAGGAGTTTACAGTCTTCACAAAAGCATAATTTTCCCATACCAAAGACAGTGGACATAACCCACAGAAGCCCCGAAATGGTGAGTAAAGGGGACTGATTGCTTCAGGACTGTACTGTCCTCGGGTTTTTTGTGCGTTGGGGAAAACAAACAGCTGCAAGGGGCACCTACACTGAACACTCTCCCAACATTTTCCACAGGAGTTGATCCTGGAAGATATCTCGCTGCTGTGGGTCACCTGGGAGGAGCGGGAGGGTCTTCTACAGCAATGCGGATTCTACCCTGACCCCTATGCAGCTTGCCTGTGTCCTGCAATGGTCCCCTCACCCCTCAGGCCACAGTGACGCGGACACGTTAGCCTGACTGGGACAAGGACCACAGTGGCTCTCCCAATAAACTTGCGTACATTGCCCACGCTCTGGCTGAAACTTCTGAAGAGATTACCAAGGCTGATTACCGTGATGTGATAGACCACATCAATGCGCTATTCCACATCTAGGCATGCATGCATGCAGAACCCTCCCTCCTCTCCTGAAAAATTTCTATCTTGAAAATAAAAGCCACTTACTGGGAACACGCTCTTCTGTTTGTCCTCCAGCAAGTACCGGCTGCTGTGACTGGCTACCTTCCTCCTGGCTTGAGAAGAGCTCCTGGCTGCATGTCTCCAGGGACTCCGGGGTGTCTCCCCCCACCCCAGTACCCTCACTCTCGGTTTCCTCCTCCTCCCCCTCCTCCTCCCCCTCTCGCTCTGAAGTGTCCATCTTGATCCTCAGATTGGCAGTGGGGTCACACCCAAGTATCACGTCCAGCTCTTTGTAAAAACGGCAGGTCATGGGGGCAGTGCCGGAGTGACGGTTTCCCTCGCGGGGTTTGCAATAGGCACTCCGCAGCTCCTTCAGTTTAACCCTGCACTGCAGGGTGTCCCAGTCATGGCCCCTTTCCAGCATGGCCCTTGATATCTGCCCATAGGTATCGTAATACCTACGGCTGGAGTGCAGCTGTGACTGCACAGCTTCCTCCCCCCAAACACTGATGAGGTCCATCAACTCGCCATTGCTCCATGCTGGTGCTCGTTTTGCCTGTGGAGGCATGGTCACCTGGAAAGATTCACTGATTGCACTCCACACCTGGCTGAGCAAACAGGAAGGGGATTTTTAAAATTCCTAGGGCATTTAAAAGGTGGGTCACCTGAGGCCAGGGCAGTAGAGTTTGAATTGATGAGCAGAGTGGCTGAACAGGCATTCTGGGATACCTCCTAATATCTCTGGAGGCCAATAACAGCGCTTTTGGTGGCCACACTGGCAGAGCAGCGCTGATTCACAAGCGCTGCAGTTGTTATTCCCCAAGCCGAGGTGGAGTACATGCAGCGCTGTAGGCAGGGAG
Organism: Chelonoidis abingdonii; assembly: GCF_003597395.2. Lineage (NCBI taxonomy): Eukaryota > Metazoa > Chordata > Testudines > Testudinidae > Chelonoidis > Chelonoidis abingdonii. The sequence continues at coordinate 53,006,812 of NC_133773.1, read as the reverse complement.
ATACAACGCTGTATGTACCTTGCAAGTGTGGACGGTGAGTGAGTTGCAGCACTGTAAAGCCACCACCAGTGCTGCAACTCTTCCAGTGTAGCCATGCCCTGAGTCTCAGGGTATGGCTACACTTGAAACTTCAAAGCGCTGCCTTGGCAGCGCTTTGAAGTGCGAGTGTGGTTGCAGCGCCAGTGCTGGGAGAGAGCTCTCCCAGTGCTGCACGTAAACCACATCCTCTACTGGTGTAGCTTGCAGCGCTGGGAGCCGCGCTACCAGCGCTGTGGCACTGTTTACACTGGCGCTTTACAGCGCTGTATCTTGGCGCGTTCAGAAGGGTGTTTTTTTTCACACTCCTGAGGAATAAAGTTGCAGTGCTGTAAAGCGCCAGTGTAGCCAAGGCCTCAGGTTATGGTCCTTGTTCTTATTTGCTTTGCCAGAGCAGTGTAAAGGGGTGTTAGTGTAGATGAGAATCAGACCCTTAGTATTCATCTTAAAACTAGTATGTCATGTGCATGATAATACAACTCTTCTTTATTGACCTTTAGCTCCTGTCTTTGTTAACAACATACATTACCTGTTGAATGGAAAACAACTGGAGGCATCCTCAAACACATATTCAATGCATTCCAGTGCTAATCAGCCATTCTGTATGAATGCTTGTGATGCCTTTCATCTAATTTAAGAAATGCATAAAGCTACAATAAAAGCTCATAGTTTGGCCTTTGGAATTTAAATTACATGGAATGAAAACATGTTTAAACGGTGAACTGCTGTAACTGCTTGGGATCGTGAGAAAGAAAAATTAGAAGAGATCATGAGACCAAGGTTGGTTAGATGTGACTGAAAATTAGAAGTGTTGAGCACTGTATGTGATTTCTGTGGTGTAAATGGAATTAAACACATTATGGCTTAATAAGTCTGTGTCTGTCTTTCTTTGTAATTCAGAGGAATTTTTCCCTTCTTTGCTGGTAATTAGGACAGATGTCATTGTCCCCTGACACCCATATAGTTTAGATACATAATTCTTTTTGTTTCAGAATCCTGATCTCTGCTTTTTGCTACTAAAGTTTCCTGGTTTAAGTGCAGGTTAATTTAAAAATCTAAATTAATTTGTATGGTGAGTGTTATTGTGGCTCTTTTTTGTAGTTCATGTATCTAAGTGGTGGGCCCTGCTGATAACTGAGTAAAATAAGAGATGGGCTACCCAGTTCTGATATAATAGGAAACAACCTATCCTTGTGTCCATAACTTAAACCGCATTTTTCCTGTGAGTCAAAAAATGTCTGGCTAATTTATCTCCCATTAGTGTGCACCTCTGGCTTGATGGGACAGTTTCAAAATATCAATTTCCCAACCAGTTGTGTAGACTCAAGGGAATGGATTTAGATTTCTGTTTATAAATCGGGAGTAACTCCACTGATGGGGACAGAGGAGGCACTTGAACTCACTGAAATTACTCTGGATATAGAATATTCAGAAGTATAAACCTGGGATCAGAATCTGTCCCAAAAGTTTCAGATAGTTCAAAGAAGATGCTTATTTTAACCAAGTCAAATTCCAAACTGTTTTGAGTTTTCTGACATTAGCTGAAATCTGGTGAATAGAAACAAAGTTTTAGGTGCTATGAAACAGTGAAATCCTGAGATTTCTTTCTTTTTTATGTTTGAATGAAACTGTGTTTCATTCAAATCCCAATGCAGAGCTCTAATGCTATACTGGAGAGAAACAAGTGCAGGATTAAATATTGACCATTCTAATGAAAAAAGATGTATATTGTGAAAGATATTTCATCCAAGCAATTTTTGAGATTTCTGTATCCAGTGGACCAAATTTTGCTGTTTCTTGCACAGGTGAAAATCCACAGTAACTCCACTGAAGTCAACATAGTTACTTCATTTACACTGTTGTAAATGAGAGCAGAATTTGGCCATGGGTCTGCTATTTATTTGTGGAATTGGTAAATGTATGTCCTTTACTTCACTTAAAATTCTTAGTCAGATTCTGAGAAAGCTCATGCTCCAGAACGTCTGTTAGTCTATAAGGTGCCACAGGATTCTTTGCTGCTTTTACAGTCAGATTCTGCCTCCCTAGAGGAAGCAGAACTGGAACTTCTGTAAGCATTAAAAAAAAATCCTATTCAAGTCAGTTGCACATGTAGAACTTCTCTGAAATAATGAATTGCAGAAGTGGAAGGCCTACTGTTTTTGTAATCAATAGCTAACCATAACTATTGCAAGACTGATCTTTGCAATGATTTGAAGGATAACATCAGAATGAAGGTCTTTTCTGAAATGATAGATATGGGGAAAAAAAATTCAACCAACTTTCTTGTTGTGACCAGCCTCCATGGAGTGATGCCTGCTAAGCTGCTGTAAGATCACTTGGAGCTTGTTACTGCATGTTTCCTCTTTAATGGGTATTTTAGTATTAAAAAAGTTGTTCAGATCAGACAACTTATGTCTAGAAATGGACTTAACTACATGGAACAATTCCAACAGTCACAGCTTGTGCATTAAGGGCCAGATTCTGCCAATCTTAGTGAGGCTGAATATTACCTTACTCTATGACTAATTGGCCTGGAACAATAATTTCAGTGAGGCTCTTTGTGGAAGAAGGTACTATTAAATGTGTGTAGGGGTGGTGGAATCAGTTCCTGAGTGAGTCCAGAGAGAAGCTAAGTTTGTATAACTCTCAATGGAAAGGTGAAAAGTGAGGATTGTAATAAGAAGGTATAAAGAACCCGTAAATGAAAGTAGTTCATCACCTTTATATATCATCATCTTCTGGGAGCTCTTGGGCTTGTAATTTAAATTAATTTAGACTCTCTTACACTCACAGCACATCCATAAGTGAATGTAAGTAGGGCTAAAGAAGACTAACTATTAACACCTTACACATCACCTTTTGATTTGACTTATAGTATGCATGTTCAAACTTAGGGCTGCAGAAACTGCTAGTATGTGGAAGAGCTTTGATAGTGGATAAAGTTCCTCTTGAAGATTCTGATCTTTATCTAAAAATAATTAGTCTACAGGCCACAACAGCTGTGCTGGACAAAGTAACTGCAATGGCAGGGACAGTGTTGTTCTGTAGCTGATGTATATTTACAGTGTAATATGGAATGTTGTATGGAACAGACACAACAAACAGATGGAAAGTGCTGAGAATTAGACAATGATCTTGTCATGGTACAATTCCCCACCCTGAACCTTAGCATCCAAAGGATGGGGTACCAGCATGAATTCCTCTAAGCTTGATTACCAGCTTAGAACCTGTAGCGCTGCCACCAACCAAGAATTCCAGTGCTTGGTACACTCTGGTCCCCCCAAGACCTTGCCTGGGGAACCCCAAGACCCAGACCCTCTGTATCTTAACACAAGGAAAGTAAACCCTTTCCCCCACCATTGCCTCTCCCAGGCTTCCCCTTCCCTGGGTTACCCTGGAAGATCACTGTGATTCAAACCCTTGAATCTTAAACAGAGAGGAAAATGCACCTTCCCACCTCCTTCTCTCTCCCCCTCCCAGACTCTCTCCCTGAGAGAGACAGTAATCCTAACACAGCGAAATTAGCCTTTCTCTCCCCTTCCCTCCTTTCTCCCCACTAATTCCCTGGTGAATCCAGACCCAGTCCTCTAGGATCTCACACCAGAATAAAAAAACTATCAGGTTCTTGAACAAGAATAGCTTTTAATTAAAGAGAGAAACAGTAAAAATTATCTTTGTAAATTTAAGATGGATTAGGTACAGGGTTTTTCAGCTATAGACACTGGGAATACCCTCCCAGCCTAAGGATACAAGTACAAATGGAACTCCTCCCAGTCAAATACACACTTGCAAATAAAGAAAACAAACATAAGCCTAACTCGCCTTATTTACCTAGTACTCACTATTCTGAACTTATAAAAGCCTGTATTGGAGAGAAACCTGGTTGCACGTCTGGTCCCTCTGAGCTCCCAGAGTGAACAACAACCAAATTCTAACAGCACACACAGAAACTTCCCTCCCTCAAGATTTGAAAGTATCCTGTCCCCTGATTGGTTCTCTGATCAGGTGACAGCCAGGCTTACTGAACTTGTTAACCCTTTATAGTCAAAAGAGATATAAAGTATTCTGTTCTATTAACTCTTACTTATCTTTTTATGACAGATCTCCTAACTGGAAGTCCTCCTAACTGGAAGTCCATCACTTTATTAAGCGCCTTCATACAGCATATTCTGCCCCCCCTTTACAAACTAGAGGAACTGTATTTTGTATCTACTTGTTCTTTCATTTTAATAAAAGGCCTTTCAGTCACAGTTGAGGTGTAGCTTTTTTGACTGGAAGTGCCAAAGGGTTGGGTTGGGGCATGAGAATATTGCAGTTATATTAGTCATATTCAGAAATGGAAAATAAACTCATAACGTCCTCAACTAATAAGAGGTCTGTACTTGTTGACTGGCACTTAAACGTAATATTATTGTTTTCAATACACAGAAACTATATGCTTTCCAAATTGCTGAATCGCTTTTATTTGAGATGATGGGAAATGAACAAACAAGAAAGAATCAAAATACAGTTGCCATAAGATATAATAGTTTTTGCCTTTTTTTATTACATGCTACTTCTCATCTGCCTTACAAAATGGTGGCTGCCACAACTGATAAAAATTTAAGGTTATAAGACAGAAAAAGTCATAGCAGCTACATAGGTACATATAGTACAATTAGACTGTGAAAGACTATCATCCATAGAGCTAAAATACTTTATATATAATATGTTTAGCAAAATAATTTTACTACTATGTTTACTCAATGAGCAGGTGTCAAATATTCAAATCAATTTCTAATGGGGGACAGTTAGAGAAAAATGATTTGTAAAATTACATCCATTTTCAAATTGATTAATATTTATGCCAAAGTAAAAATGTTCTCTCCCCTCCAGATACAAAATCATTCTTTCCCTAGGCAGGACATGTGGGTGGGCAGCGGGAACTGTGTGTTGCTAAATGCGGCAGTGTATTAAACTTTAAGGGCTCCATTCCCTAGGTTCTGAGTGAAGCCTGGCAATAATTTTCAGTGGAAAAAAAGGGAAAAATAATAATGAAACATTTGCAAAACATACTTCTACTTTTTGACCAGCCCTGGCTCTGAGGACTCCTATGAGGCTTTGAGTGCCCTCAACTCCCACTGACTCTTTAATACTAGATGGGAGTTGAGGGCACTCAACATGTCTCAGGAGTTCTAAGGTTAATTAATAATATTACTTCAAACATTAATATTGTCTTTCATCTGAGAATCTTAAACTCCTTGACTAATGTTAATTTTATTAAGCTTCAGAGCATTGTATCAAGTAGGGATCTAGAAAGGTAACTTTATTCTCCTCTGAAATGCAGCAGTTTCTGCAATGGAGTGCAGTAGTTGTTTAAGATTGCACAGCAACACTGGACAGCAGTTTCAGACAGGAAGTGAAGAAGAATATTGTAGCCACTGGAAACTAGAGGGAGAGAGAGATTGCAATTACCCGAATAGGATTTTAGCCAGGTCACTGGGATTAACATTGCCTCTGTAACAAAATGCCACTGGATCTTTAAGACTATAGTTAGGACTTTGATTTATGGCACCTTTTAAAGATAAGCTACTGTATGTAATGCTTGTGATGTGCTTTTTTGAATTATAAATGGTGGCATTTTTGGAGTTGCTAAGGAATCTAATGAGCTTGGATAATTTGTGTGGCATAGATCTTATCGCCAGCTGGCCAGTTTCAGTTTTCTGTTTTAATGTGTCACGCTTTCTTCTCTCCATTTTACTTGGGGACTGCCACTGAGGTAATGAGCTAGTGCCATTGCTAACTCCACACAAGCGAGTGGGAATTCAGCAAGATTTTCTTATGACTCTCCACATTCTTCAGATAGGCAGTCACTATTTCTTCCTAAATTGCTCCTGTGCAGTAATCAGCCTTTCTGTGACCTTGTGAAATGAATGACAGCATACACACCCATTCATCTTCAACAGGCTTCTATTTTCCCAGTTAGAACAGAAGCCTCACTGGGCTCAAATTATAGTGTCCAGGTACCATGATGACTCTGGGTTCAATCATTTAACGAGCTGTTCAAGGAGCATACATGGAGGTTACTTTTTTCTGGGCATGTCAAACTGCCACGTTCATTTAGAGTAAGATAGTAAGAATTTGCATTTTGTTGTAGCTACACTGTGTCTTTCATTCTCCACTGGGATTTTGCTATCCATAGATAATAATTTTATTCACTTATTTATTTTCATGGGTAGGTTCATTGTATCTTCCTTGATACTCATATAAATAAAGCTACACGTGTATGGACTAATATATTGTATGTCCAGCTAGGAATTTTTGGAATCTTGTTTTTTTCTTTTTTTCTTTTTCTCAGTTAAATCCCTAAAGAGGCACTACCTTTCCCTTGTATCCATGCTGGAAAAACTTGTTAGAATGAAAGTACAACTGCAAATCTGAAAAATTATGTTTTACATTGTTTACCAGATGAATATTAGAATTCAACTCTTAAAGCTTAGCTTTGGACTTCAAAGGAAACTGTATGCATTTTGTTCAGTGCTTATTTTTGAAAATACACAGCAGGAAGAACTTCATGAGTTATATAGACCATGAAACAAATTTAAAAGGCAAGTATACTATATAATTATTTAGCCTCAGTGAGACTGCTGCTGCCATCAACTGTCTAACAATACATCCAAGTCCTATGTCAAAAAGCAGGATGGAAGCTGGGTGACAGACATCCCAGTAACCTAGGGCTACCAGTATTAGTGCCAGCATTATATTAGCAAGAAAACCATTTCCTGAAAATTGCCAAATGTACTAAACACTTTATAGTTGAAACCTACCCACAATATATAGGGTAAGAAGTGCTTCTGGCATGAGGGAGTCCAAATTGTTGTGCGTCAGTAGCTTTCTGAAAAGAAACTTCTGCTTCCATGGCATTCAACTCATTGTATGCTCCAGTTTGCCTTTGTCCTTTACATACTTGATATTTCTTTATTATTACTGTAAACCTGGCACTGGCCACTGTCGGAAGACAGGATACTGGGCTAGATGGACCTTTGGTCTGACCCAGTAGAGCCATTCTTATGTTCTTATTAGAACTGCAGAACTCTAAAACTCAAATTGCAATATAGTAACTCAAATTAATCCATTATCTTTTGTGGCTTCCTCTTCTGTGTTTTTGTTTGCCATTCATTCTGAGTCTTTCTCACACATTTCCAAGGTCAGGGTCACACCCTTGGGTCCTGGCAGCTCAAGAACTATGTGTATGCCCCTGTCAAATGGATTAAAAATGACCAGCTGCTATGCTGCAAAACTGTGAATGGGATGCTATGAAAAAGAAAGAGAAGCAGTTGGTAAATAATTATCCCTTGATTGGTAAATAGAAGAGCCATGATACAGATAAAGTGGAGAAAGCCTAGAAATAAGACTGAAAAGAGATCAGTATTGTTTAAATTAATACAGTTCATGATCATTATCAATAATTCAGCAACATTTTGGTATTGGTTTTAAATATGATTGATTATATGACAAACAGGGAGCTGGTAACTGCAAGCTACAAAGCAGTTATAAATAGTTTACCATGTTAATCTTGGCTCTCAGATCTTTGTGGGTATGACTACACGAAGTAGTGTATAATGCCATCATATGCAGTTTCCACCAAAAGAACAAGATACAAGATAAATGATGGTGGAGAGTTTAGTATACAGTTATGTATCTTACTATGCACTGGTCTTGTACCGATTTCCTTCCCATACATCCATTAGAGATGGAGAGAGTTTCCAGCAGAGAAGCAGCACAGAAGTCTGTCATTGCACAGTAGACCTAAAGAGGTGACCATGCTAACTGATCTACGCTATGCTGTATTCTCAGTGTAGGGTATCAGAACACTTAGACATCAACACAGAAGGAACCAAGGTTTAAAGTGAGAATCTACTCTGAAAACGAGGTAGGTAAAAGTCGCATTTTATTACTCAGAAGACCAGTTTTGTGGGTGTATTCAAAGCCATATGTGTTATCTTTAGTGACAAAAAAATAAAATATTTTTTCTTTTTTTTTTTTTACTACTGCCAGCCTTGCAGAAGTGATACATCTCTGGCAAAGTGAACTTTTATGGTCACTCGTGATCAACCTAACTATAAAAAAAGTTCAACTTGCATCTGTACAACCCCATTGTCCCAAATCCTGTGTATACTTGTGTAACTCTACTGAAGGAGATTAGTATAATTGATGGCACAATATGAGGACAATGAGGTTGCACAAGAATAACTGTTGGAAGAACACTGCTTGATTTTCAGATCCAAGAACTGTTTTCAAACTGGTAGTTAAGAAATAAATATGTATTTTTAATGTGTAAACTTTGATTTGGAAATTACTGTGAAACAATTAAATTGGAGCTCAATGATGCAATTTTTGTAGAGTTACTTTTCAGAGCAGAGACACATTTAGTTTAGGGTTACAGACATAGCCCCCTCTTCCCCCTCAAAAAAAAAAGTTACAGTTCTGAGAAGGGTCTGAAGTGGATTGGTCACTTGGAAATAAAGCAGCGTCTATACAAATGCTGGTTGCTTAACACAGTTGGAGTGTAGTATCGATTTTTCCCATTCCCAAAGTGTTTTCCTGAATTTTCCTGCAGGTTTTATGACACCATGTTATTAGGAATGGTGCTATAAGGTGTCTGCATGGGAGGGGCCCAGAATCAGTAGTAGTAGCTTCTGTATGCCTTTTAGGTTGGCCTGCATCATGAAATAAAAATTCTTCCCTCAAAAGAACCAATGTAATAGTACATATACATCTAATCTGCCACTATAGTAATTTTCATATTATTCTCCGTCCCTGTATATGGCTTTAACGCTCAAAATGTGGTAGGCACAATCCAAACAGAGTGAGGCACAGTCTCTGCCCCAAAGAGCTTCCAATCTAAAAAGAGAGAGCCAAATGAAGGAGAGAGGGAAAGGATTCAACAAAGGAGCCAAAGTATCATGTCTTATTACTTACAGTTTTGCTTGAAAACTTTCAAAGTTAAACCTGCTAAATTCCTCTTCTCATTACTCCTTCCATCATTCAGCCAGTTTGTCTTTCCTCCACAGCAACTTCCATCTCCAGGAGCAATGTGCTTGTGCCTCTCCCTCCTAATCCTGTACCACTGCCCCCAACATAAAGGAGCAGTTTGCTCCCAGGATAAATAAATGACGTTACTGAGTAGATAATTTAGTGAGTTAGTTTCTTGTATGAGTTGCAGAAGTGGTTTCGGGAGGGATTTGAAAAAGGAGAGGAGAGGATGGCGGGTTTTTTTGGAGTTGCTCAGGAAGGGCGTTCCTTGCATAGGCATACTCTTGAACTTCCTATTTGCCCTGGCAACTTCTACATGTTGAGTAGAAGTTCTCATTGGTAACGCCAAGCTCTTTTACACTAAGATATGGCAGCTACAGTAGCTTAGAATTTATCTGTGTTTTATAGCTGGTCTTTGCTTACATAGAATTTCATCTAGCATTATGTTACCCCATTTCCTAGTATTGGTAGGTCTTTGGAGATTTCCTCATACCCCTCACTTGTCATCAACAAATTTTGCCAGTTCAATGTTGTCCCTTCTCCCAGTTCATTAGTACACATGGTGAACAATAACAGGCCTATTACAACTCCATTGGCCACTGTGCTACTTACCATTTTCCATGCTGAAAAGTGCTCTCTTCATCAGTTTTTAATTCATGATAGGACTTTATCACTCAATTTTTGGTTATTAAGGTTCCTTAATTGCCTCAAAGAGTGGCTTTATAAAAATCCTTTTGTAAATCTAAATCTTATCTATCTTCCATCTTTCTCTTCTCTTTAGAACCACCTAATTGTAGTCTGGATGATGAAAGAGAACTGCAGAGATCTACAGAGAGATCTTTCTTATACACTCTCCAATGATTTTTTAGTACCTGCAGCTTTATATATACAGTGGCTGTTTTTACTGCTAAGCTTAGGTACAGTAGACACACTGTATATGTACAGTATATGTATATACAGAACTATAAGTTAAATCTTTAAAAGGAGTATACATTTGTTTTGCTTACCCATTATAACTATGTTCCTTCTTTAAAAACAAAATCTTTGCCGCTACAGAGGACTGACAGTGATGAATTTATTTTCATTATCTTATCATACACCTTGCCCCTCACTACCTCTTCCTGTTATTACAAATCAAGATTCTCCCTTGTGCTAAAACAACCGTGATAGGATTTTCTAATGGACCTAACTCATTAAAAAGCTGGTGCAGCAGGGGCAGCTTTTTGTAACTCGGTTGGCTGTAGGGAGAGGGGAGTTAGAACAATGGCTTTGTCTACCCTTGGAGCTAGGGGTTGTGATTCCCAGTTCAAGCAGGCATGCTTGTGTTAGGTCTCATTGAGCTAGACTACTAAAAATAGTAATGCAGACATGCTAGCTGCCCCAAGTAAACGCCTTCCCCCAGATACCATAGGTAAGTACTTGGAGTGGCTAGCTCGTGCTGCCATTCACCACTGCCCATTAGGGTGACCAGACAGCAAGTGTGAAAAATTGGGACAGGGGGTGAGGGGTAATAGGCCTTTATATATGAAAAAACTGCAAATATCTGGACTATCCCTATAAAATCGGGACATCTGGTCACCCTACTGCCCATGCTACTATTTTTAGTGTGCTAGCTCAATAAATGCTAGTGTGAGTCTCAAGGTGGGAATCACACTCAGCTCTCAGTTTAGATGTAGCCAATGACTCCCCTCCATTGCAACCACTTTTGGGTGGCTTGTGCCCTAAGGTTTGCTAGTTCTGATTACAGGGACAGCAATTGTGCCTGGCCGTTATGCAGCGGGGAGAGGATGAGACACAATTTCTTGCACCCTTCTACCTTCTGCTACAATCTGGCCCTTGGTATTAGACAGTGGTGCCATTCTATTGCACAGCCACACATCTGTGTAGTATGAGAGTCTTGCCATGGGTCAGGTTTTTACATCATTAGCTTCCTAAAGCCTTGACAAACACCAAAGTGCACACAGTTACTTGCAGAGATATTTAACATCTGTGGAAGAAACTCAAGTTAGAAAGTTGAGCTTAAAAATGACCAATGACCTCCACTGACCTTTGACTCTCCATCTGGCTGCACTGGGTTTGAAGCTGGGATGTGTGATTCTTGATAAGAAGGGGGTCTACACAGCCTTTTGTCGTGAGAGCCCTTTATGGCCCAGAAGGAATTTGTGGATGTGTCTGAAAGGTGCAGGAGTGAGTCAGAAGGACAAGGAGAGGAGAGAGGAAAATGCTGTGGCTCTTAGTGATTTCCTACTTTTTTCCTATGGCAGAAGGACCATCAAAGCACTTTTCTTCCACCACCAGCGACAACAGTCAACCTGTTCCATCTTTTGTTCCACATCAGAATTTTCACTGTGATTGTTTGACAGACGAAACCATTTGGTTTTTTTAAAAAGTACAGTGTAGTATTTGAATTGGTGGACCTGATTCTCACTTACACTGCTGCCTCTTTACACCATTGGGGAGTGTATAGGTGCTTTGGAGTGGGTATAAATGTGATTCGCTCCCACTTCCCCAAGCAGTGTGAAGGGGTCTTAGTGAGATAAAAACCGATATCTTTTTATTCTGAATGAGCCTGTATATGTCTTATTATGTCTCTTGTTTGCTGGTCCATGCGCACACACACGCACTATATAAAATGTACATTAAATAGGGCTGCTGGGATAATCATCTTTAAGTGACAGCTGCATTGCTGTATTTAAAATTCCACATAGCTTATTTGCCATGCAAAACTACAGTGGCATTGCATGTAACTTGTCAGCATATAAATTACAGCTGCCTCAGGCATCATCTTTTCCAATTTTTAAAAGAATTACTCATGCATAGTTCTTGTATTAACTTCGAAAAGGGCTAGAGGTGAAAATGAGCCAGTTCTTGCTGGACAGCCACCCTGCATGCTCTGGTATCTGTCCACAAACCTGATCTATCCTCTGGTCATCTCTGATGGCATGTACCTGAAAGAAGAAATACTTTAGTGAATTCTCTTTCTCTGTCCCTGATGCCTGTTCCTGGTGGGAAAGAGTCAAATGATGAGATTGGAGACAATAACTAGGATCTTGTGTTTGCTGAGAATTCACTTTGTTCCAAACATTTGGTATCATCACAAAAGTGTGAGTAGCATGGATCTAACAACAGTTGAGTGCTGTGGAAGGAGAGTAGGAAGTGCTTCAAATAATCAGTCACCCTCTGCTAAATGACTGCAGTAGTTTTACTGGTATTTGGATGGTTCATCTTGCAAGCCTCCTCTGACAGGAGGAGATTCTTTATTCTGAATAATATTTGAAGCTGGACAAGGCAGCTTTGTGCATCATGGGGACTTTTCATCTCCCCATAACAGGATCTCTATAACTTGATCTATGAAGAAGGGTTTGGGGATGGCCAGGATCAGGTGGCTGGGTGAACAGGGTTGTGTGCATGCGCATGCATGGCTGTTCTGAAACTTTATCCTTGCATTATTCTATATAATTCACGTTTTTGGGAAATGAATCCTTGCCTGAGAGTGATACACCAGCACTTCAACGAGAGCGTCTTTATTCCTCCTGGCACCAAAGGTGCATTAGGGAGAAGAATCGTTCCCCTTTCCAGGCTGAGGGAACAGTGAAATTTACATACTAGACTCAGTCCTGCATGGGTTCAGACTCCTGACACTGACTTCAACTGGAGCAAGATGGGATTCTGTGAGCTAGTTCTTCTGTTTAATCATGAGGCTTAGATATTTAAATATGTCTAGGCCACAGTTAGGGGCACACAGCAATATAAAAACTGCTCCGTCAGTGGGTAAATGTGTATACATTAATGGTAATGTCAGGTTTGGATTAATCTTTACATTCACAAGTAAATTAAGGGATTACATTGTTTTCATTCATTCTTGACTAACTTTAGGCAAACAGCCTGAGTTTCAGGCCTTTGGTGGAGTTGTCAGGTCATCAGGACATTCTGGGAGCTATAGATAGTGAAGCACGTAAGCACACGCCTCACATTAAGCATGTGATAGTCTTTATTGTTGTTTTTATTATTTATACTGTGCTAGTGTCTAGAGACTCAGTGATAGATCAGGGTTCCATTGTACTAGGCAATGTCCATATGTATACCCTAAAGTCAATCCCTGGTCCAAAGAGTTTACAATCTAAGTCTCACTAAAATCAGTGAGGCTACTCATGTGCTTAAAGTTAAGTATGAGCTCAAGTGCTTTGCTGGATAGGTAAAAGGCTGCAGCAATGGTGTCCTTGACAGTGGCATTAGTTAGAATAGAGGGGAAGTGAGAGTCAGACAGGCAGTACTGGGGACTGTTCTGCAGCCCAGCCAATTCCAGATTCACCTGAAGCATGGCATATATTCTATTCCTCATTTAAAAAGGAAAAGACATTCTTATTTGTTATTCATTGACTTAAAATGTAATGTAGTTGTAGCCGTGTCGGTGCCAGGATATTAAACAGACAAGATGGGTGACCTCTGCAACCTGAAGAAAAGCTCTGTGTGGCTCAACAACTTGTCTCTCTCACCAACAGAAGTTGGCCCAATAAAAGACATAACCTCACCCACCTTGTTATTCTTAAAAATGTAATGCAGTTTTTAAATTTCTCTATAGAAAAATGACCAATAGTCTAAATAAGTAAAAGCTCAATTTAAATGAATGTTTTGTAACCATTTCCACTGCAAACAATTATGCCATAAGCATAGGATTATGTTTAAGGACATGCACTAAGCAATAGGAGCAATTTATATATAAATAAGTACTGTATATTGAATCTAATAGCCAATATGGGATGGGCTGCTATCTATGTACAGCACAGTTAACTGCTTGATATCCATATGAAAATATAATGGCTAGTACTATACTTAACTCCACAGCTAGACACTAAGATTAATCGATGATTATCTGCATGGACATGATCCTGGAATTCATGTAGTTGAGCGTACAGAATTTATTATGCATTTATTTATACATGCCCAGGCATTCTGGTCTGCAGATGAGCACAACTATGAGTCCCTCTTCCATTCATGCAGCCTGAATTTAGGGGTATGAGTGTAACATGCTGGCTAAATGTGGGGTACCTCTTCTAATGGCTCATCCATATACAGAATAAGAGCCTGTTACTGCTACAGGCTAATAGTGGTACTTTTGCAGTTCAGGTGGTTGGTGCTGTGGTCTGTGCTATCAGTGCTGAAAGTCAGAGGTTCATCGCTGCTGATGACCTATGGTTGAGGTTGTTACACAAACAGGATGCATCCTTTCGAACATCTGGCTGTAACTAGCCGCTGTATAAATCTCTCGTTGTAGCCTTTAGCAAAAATGAAGCTTAGTTTTGTAGTTCCTAATTAGATTTCTCTGTTCCTATATGAAGTCCCTTGTCTGGAATACTGTGACCAACAATAGAGCATGTAGTTTTCAATTTACAAAGTGTACCTGGTTCCAGAATGTGAACCTGTGACACATACAGCTTTAAATGCTGCTGACATATGACACGTATCTGGGTGTGAATTTACTATTTTCTCAGTGAATGGGTTGGAAAGGTTCTGGGCTGGTAATCTGGTGAAGTGGTATTTTCTGTGTCTATAAACTTCTGTCTTTGCAAATGCAGATTTAGGATTTCTGTGAGAATTGGAGTTGCATTTGAATAGTTAATTAATGCCTTAAGCACATTAAATCAACTGTCCATTGGAGAATCTTATATCCCACAGCTAAATTCTTAACCCATGGGAATGGACAGACTACACTCCACAACATGACAAATGATGAAAAGAGAATTAATGAATGATTAGAACTAAAAACAACTTCTCAGAAATGCACCTCCCTCCCCCGTATATCCCCCCCCCCCAAATAAAAACCCAAACAAACCGATCCCTGGTATTCTGCCTTTACACTCACACCACCACAGCAGTGGGGTCAATATGAATGTGAGAGCAGAATTTCACTTACTAAATGTGCTGGTGAAACAGTTGTATTAATGTATGGTGTTGTCTGCTGTATCAATCTCCAGACATCTTGTCCTTTGACTTATTATTAGTATGGTACTTTTACATTCCAGCTTTTTTTTTGTTTGTTTTTGTTTCTAAGGCACAATCATTCTTTTGAACAGGTGCTTCCTGAAGCTTTTACTAAGAAAGTAAACAGAAACGTGTTTGAAGTTGTATGGGGGAAGTAGTTTAGATTGTGTAAGCATTACCAAGGCTTTTTACTTCAATGAACAACATTACAGTCCCATGGGTCTCATTTAGCTTTGACTCTATCTCCATTTGGAGAAAATATTATGCAATGATGATAATGGGACATATAATCTTCTTCTCACAGGTCCCATTCAGAAATTAATCCTCCCCATGCTCAGCAATTAAATCTGAGCACTACTTAACCGAAGAAATTAAAAGGTAAATGTTGAGATGTTCACAGTTTAAACAGATGCAGGTGTTAAAAAACTTTTGTGAAAATATATTATGGTGTGGTTTTGTTGAAAATTAAAAATAAATAAAAATCTTGGTCTTTAAATTTTTCGACCATATTCCAAAACTTTTCAGAGGCCCTGTATCTTTTGAAGTTTCATATGCCCTGGAGCTTTATGGATTTTGCAGATTTTCAAAGGCCCTGCAGTTTGGGGATTTTGAGTATACCCATAGAACCTTCCATAGAATTACATTTGTTTTCTTAAAGTAGTTAAAATAATAACATATTTTTTAAATAACTGACTAGAAGCAGAAAAGATGGAGTAAGAATGCTAAAATAAACTTCTCTTCCTGTATGTGCCAAAGGAAAAGAGTATTGCTTTCTGCTCCATGTGCAAGGCACACTTCTTCAACCTTGCCTTCTCTAACATAAACTGCTAGCAACATGTACACTGCCCCCCTCCCCCCATGCGCCTCTCCACCAAAAACAAAAGTCTACACACACAATTCTCCCCCCGGGAGAGGGAATGAGAGAAAGGAGGAACCACACATTACAGCTGTTGGTAATATTGCTTAATGCACTTCTAAAAGGTGCTCAGATGCTACAATGCTGAGGGCAGTATAAGAGAGTATGTTGAATAGAATAGGACTCAAGTATCAGAGGGGTAGCCGTGTTAGTTTGGATCTGTGAAAAGCAACCAAGAGTCCTATGGCACCTTATAGACTAACAAATGTATTGGGGCTTGGTTACACTTGGAGGTGTGCAGCACTGGGAGTTACAGCTGTCTTCGTACAGCTGTGTAGGGAAAGCGCTGCAGTGTGGCCACACTGACAGCTACCAGCGCTGCAGTGTGGCCACATTTGCAGCATTTGTAGCGCTATTGGGAGTGGTGGATTGTGGGCAGCAATCCCACAGAGCACCTCATCCCATTTTGGCGCCGTGGGTTGTGGGAAGGGGACGGAAGGGTGTGGGTCATTCCGCTTCCTGTCCCAACGGCCCGTGGTGCATCGCTTCACATCCCAGCAGTCACAGTTTTTCCATCCACGTTTGGTGCCATCGTGAGTCTCCCAACGGTTTCTGTGCAGCACGATTTCTCTGGGAAATGGAGCCCGAGCTGCTGAGGACGTTGCTTATGAGTCTCGCCAGCACATGACATTTGGCAGTTGAGCTATTCCTTCAGCTCCAAAGTGACAGTGAGGAGTCCAACGATGATATCGAGTCGCCTGACACATATGACACTAAATTGCGTGTGGCAGTAACAGAAATGCTCAGCACCATGGAATGCTGCTTTTGAGCTTGGGAAACAAGCACTGAGTGGTGGGATCACATCGTCATGGAAGTCTGGGATGACAATCAGTGGCTGCAGAACTTTTGGATGAGAAAAGCCACTTTCATGGGACTGTGTGCTGAGCTCGCCCCCCACCCTGCGGCGCAAGGACACGAGATTGAGAGCTGCCCTGCCAGTGGAGAAGCGGGTGGCTATTGCAATCTGGAAGCTGGCAACTCCAGACAGCTACCGATCGGTTTGGAACCAGTTTGGAGTGGGAAAGTCGACCGTTGGAATCGTGTTGATGCAAGTTTGCAGGGCCATTAATCGCATCCTGCTAAGAAGAACCGTGACTCTGGGGAACGTGCAGGACATTCTGGATGGCTTTGCACAAATGGGTTTCCCTAACTGTGGAGGGGCGATAGATGGGACGCATATTCCTATTCTGGCACCACCCCACCTAGCATCCGAGTACATTAATCGGAAGGGGTATTTCTCTATGGTTCTCCAGGCGCTTGTGGATCACCGTGGGCGTTTCATTGACATTTACACAGGCTGGCCTGGAAAGGTGCATGATGCACGCATCTTTCGGAACAGTGGCCTGTTCAGGAAGCTGCAGGCCGGGACTTTTTTCCCAGACCAGGAAGATCACAGTAGGGGACGTCGAAATGCCCATTGTGATCCTTGGAGACCCCGCTTACCCGTTAATGCCTTGGCTCATGAAACCGTATACAGGGAAGCTTGACAGGAGCAAGGACCGGTTCAACTACAGGCTGAGCCGGTGCCGAATGACTGTGGAGTGTGCTTTTGGCCGTTTAAAAGGCGCTGGAGATCTCTTTATGGGAAGCTAGACTTGGGGGAAAGCAGCATCCCTGCGGTTATATCCGCGTGCTGTACCCTCCATAATATTTGTGAAGGAAGGGTGAAACATTCAGTCAGGAATGGACCTCCGAGGTTCAACGCCTGGAGGCTGAATTTGCACAGCAGAGAGCAGGGCTACTAGAGAGGCCAGCACAGGGCTACAAGGATTAGGGATGCCTTGAGGGAGGAATTTGAGGCTGAAAGCCAACAGTAATGTTTGGTGCCTTGCACGGGAGTGAAGTGCAGTGGTTACAATGATTTGCAGTGCCTGTTTTTTTTCCTGGGCTACGGTATCTTTCACTTTCTGCAATAAAAAAACTGTTTTAAAAGCCAAGAATTCATTTTGAAAAAAAACTTTATAACTAAAAAACATTTGGCAGGGGGGTGGGGTGGGGTGAACTGTACAGTCAGAGGTTTGAATATGTCCTGTCTGGAGTGCTGTGCAATGACTGCTGCACTTCAGGATGAAAATGCTGCATGGTGATGGGGGTTGAGTGCAGAGGGTAAGGGTCGTCGTAGTTCTCAGGGCTGGTAGGTGAACGTACAGGTGTTGGGGGCAGCTGGTGGTGGTAAGAACCTGGATGCTGGAGAAGGGGGTTTTGAGCTGACATTGGGGCACAAGGGAAAGAGCTTTGGGACTGGGGGGGGGGGGGCAAGCACGTAGTGCTCTGCCTGCATGGCTACGAGTGACTGGATACAGTCCGTTTGGCGCGCCAGGATGCTTATCAGCTGCTTCGTGCTTTTCTTCTTAGCCACTGCCTTTCTCCTGCTTTCTCTTTCCCTCCACTGCTGCATTTTTTCCTCCAGTCCTGCAGTTTTTTACTCTCTCTGGCAGACTGATTCATAACTGCTTTCACCATATCTTCTTTGCTTTTTCGTGGCTTCTTCCTCAGGTTTTGTAGCCTCTCAGCAGTCTCTGATACATGGCCAGTCGAGAATTCAAGGACACTGTCTGTATTAGAAAGACAAAAATTGAAACATTTAACAGAGGCAGCATTGTGTATAATCACAGTGAAGGAGTTTACAGTCTCACTTTAGCATACTTTCCACATACCAAACAGAGCACACAGAACCCACAGCAGCGAAGAAATGGTGAGTAAGGGGAATGGTGCACGAGTTAATTAATCCTGGAAGATATCTCGCTGCTGCGGGTCACCTGGGAAGGGGGACTGATTGGTTCAGGGCTGTACTGGGGTTTCTGTGCATTGGGGAAAGCAAACAGCTGCAGGGGGACCTACACTGAACACTATCCCAACATTTTCCACAGGAGTTTATCCTGGAAGATATCTCGCTGCTGCGGGTCACCTGGGAAGCAAGGGAGGGTCTTCTACAGCAATGCGGATTCCGCCCTGGCCCCTATGCAGCTTGCCTGTGTGCAGCAATGGTCCCCCCACCCCTCGCGGCACAGTGGCACGGACGCGTTAGCCTGACTGGGACAAGGACCACAGTGGCTCTCCCTATAAACTTGCGCAAGCGCATTGCCCACGCTCTGGCAGAAACTTTTGAAGAGATTACCGAGGCCGATTACCACGACGTGATAGACCACATCAATGGGCTATTCCACATCTAGGCATGCATGCATGCAGCCATAACCCTCCTCCTCTCCCAAACATTTCCATCCTGAAAATAAAAGCTGCTTACCGGGAACCCGCTCCTCTGCTTCTTCTTCACCACAAGTTTCAGCTGCTGCGACTGGCTACCTTCCTCCTGGCTTGAGAAGAGCTCCTGGCTGCATGCCTCCTGGGACTCCGGGGTGTCTCCCCCACCCAGTACCCTCACTCTCGGTTTCCCCCCCCTCCCTCCCTCCTCTCCTCTCCCCGCTCTGAACTGTCCATCGTGGTTCTCGATTGGCAGTGGGGTCACCCCCAAGTATCGCGTCCAGCTCCTTGTAAAAACGGCAGGTCGTGGGGGCAGCACCTGAGCAGCGGTTTTCCCTCGCGGGCTTTGCAATAGGCACTCCGCAGCTCCTTCACTTTAACCCTGCACTGCACCGCGTCCCGGTCATGGCCCCTTTCCAGCATGGCCTTGAGATCTGCCCATAGGTATCATAATTCCTACGGCTGGAGCGCAGCTGTGACTGCACAGCTTCCTCCCCCAAACACTGATGAGGTCCATCAACTCGCCATTGCTCCATGCTGGGGCTCGTTTGGCGTCGTGGAGGCATGGTCACCTGGAAAGATTCACTGATTGATTGCACTCCACACCTGGCTGAGCAAACAGGAAGGGGATTTTTAAAATTCCCGGGGCATTTAAAGGATAGGTCACCTGAGGCCAGGGCAGTAGAGTGCGAACTGATGAGCAGAGTGGCTGAACAGTCATTCTGGGATACCTCCTAATACCCTGGAGGCCAATTACAGTGCTTTTGGTGGCCACACTTGCAGAGCAGTGCTGCATCACCAGCGCTGCAATCCTTATACCCGAGGCAGAGCAGGAGTACAACCAGCTCTGCAGCCAGGGAGATGCAGTGCTGTATGTGACTTGCAAGTGTGGACGGTGAGTAAGTTGCAGCACTGGTGGTGGGTTTACAGCACTGCAACTCTCCAGTGTAGCCAAGCCCTTGGTCTCTTGGTTGCTTTTTACAGAATAGGACTGACTCTTCTAAAAGTCCTGGTTAAAAAAGGCTATGCTTTTTGTTTGCTATGTCAGTTTCTTCCCTATATATGTGTCAAAAGATTGGGAGTGAAATTCTGGATGTATTTAAACCAGTGGCAAAATTCTCATTTGATTTCAGGGGAGGCAGAATTTCAGTCGTGGTCTTTACATGAGTAAGGCATGTTCGGAAGTTATTTGTTTAGAATATGGCATTCAGCCTTATGGAAGCTTTCCTAGCAATACCGCTGAACAAAAAGATTCTTTCTTTTGGAAAATTATCAGTGACGCTGGATTAGGATATCATGTATCAAGGGTAGTGTTCTCAAACCAGAGTCCACCAATTATTAATGAAACCAGTACTGGGTCCTCTACCATATTCTTATGGACAGAACATTTCTGATCAAAGGAAGTTGAGGGAAATCATTTGAATGGTTACTAATCCCCCTTAGTCATTCATTTCCCCCTTTCAGTGACTTTAAAAAGTTTATACTCCCTTTAATTTTTATTTTAGCATGTTTCAAAGGATTTAGACTGCATTGGACAGGAACTTCTAGATGAAAGGTCTGTACATTATGAAGTGCAAACGTAATTAATGAAACTATTCAATCCTGAAAAAATGGTTAGTGCTACTAGTGACAATGGTTATTTCTCCTATTTTGTTGCTATTCTATACAAAGTGATCTGATATACCTGATTGGAATGATATTAACAGAAACTGGCCAAATTCTGCTGATATTAATGTAGCGTAATTGTAAATGAAGGCAAAAATTTGTCCATTGACTGCACTGTGTAGGTGATTTTGTATGTTAGAAATTGTAGAAAGTTAAATTTTCCTGTTCTGGTTCTGTGGAGATAAGATTCTGAAGTTTAGTTTGATTGCCCTGAGACACTTCCAGTTTATTTCTGTTTGAAATGGCTTTGATGTTAACCTGAATTTGTTCCTTTGACTGAATAGGTTTTGTTGACATATTGCAGTCAGCAGAGTGTCCAGATAAGCATACAGCAACTGAATGGAGTAAATGAACAGCTGTGACCTTAAGATGTTGCAATATCTCCTTAATTTAATTTAATACTATCTTTACTACACAGTATATATTTGTACTGCACTGTTACATTGTGCTAACTTCATCTATTAAAAACATCATCACCCTTATGCATTGCTCCCAAAAGGGAAAATGCCTATAGTGGGACACAAATGAGACTTTATTCCAGGAGAGGAGGAAGGGAGGAGAAAAAAAAGAAATTGGCATGAGCCCATAAACTGTTCATGTTAATCCTCTTTCTAATCACACATGACTTCAGCTGAAAAATCTCTCACATTTTTCAATCTGTAAAAACAGCAAAAAATCCTGTGGCACTTTATAGGGTACGTCTACACTGCACGATTATTTCGAATTAGCTTAAACCGATATTATAAAACAGATCTAATAAAATCGGTTTAGCGCGTCCACAGTGGGATCCCGAAATCGATTGTTTGCGTCCATGGTCCAAAGCTACCATCGATTTCAGGAGCGGTGCACTGTGGGTAGCTGTTCCTCAGCTATCCCATAGTTCCCACTTCCGTGTTGAGAGCACAGTGCCTGATGGGGCAGAAAACACTGCCCCGGGTGGTGCTGGGTACAGCCTCACCCCTCCCTTTGTGAAGGCAGCAGACAACCCTTTGGCGCCTTTTTCGCGGAGTGCATTGAGCAAACGCCATAGCACAGCAATCTTTCCCTTTTTTTTTTCACGTGGTGGTGGGGGGAAATAAACTGAGGAGCTGTTCCCTGAACCACGCCAGACACTGTGTTTGAACCTACAGACATTGGGAGCTCAGCCAAGAATGCAAATAATTTTCAGAGACTGCTGTGGACTGTGGGATAGCTGGAGTCCTCAGTACCCCCTCCCTCCCTTCATGAGCGTCCATTTGAGTCTCTGGCTTCCCGTTACGCTTGTCACACAGCGCTGTGTATCCTGGAGTTTTTTATTCAAACGCTTTGGCATTTCGTGTTCTGTAACGGAGCTGGATACAACAGATTTGTCTCCCCATACAGCGATCAGACCTAGTATCTCCCGTACGGTCTATGCTGGAGCTCTTTTTCGATTTCAAACTGCATCGCCAGCCGTGCTGATCAGAGCTCCACGCTGGGCAAGCAGGAAATGTAATTCAAAAGTTCGCGGGGCTTTTCCTGTTTACCTGCCCGCTGCATCCGAGTTCAGATTGCTGTCCAGAGCGGTCAGTGCTGCACTCTGGGATGCCGCCCGGAGGCCAATAACGTCGATTTCCGTCCACACGAACCCTAATCCGAGTTATCACTATCGAATTTAGCGCTACTCCTCTCGTTTGGGAGGAGTTCCGAAATCGATTTAAGGAGCCGTTAAAGTCGATATTAATGACGATGTCGTGTGAACGGATACAGCGTTAAATCGGTATATCGGTCATTAAACGGATTTAAAGTTGCAGTGTAGACCTGGCCATAGACTAACAGACGTTTTGGAGCATGAGCTTTCGTGGGTGATGCATCTGATGAAGTGGGTATTCACCCACGAAAGCTCATGCTCCAAAACGTCTGTTAGTCTATAAGGTGCCACAGGATTCTTTGCTGTTTTTACAGATCCAGACTAACACGGCTACCCCTCTGATATTTTTCAATCTGTTGCAGTGAAACAAGCTTAGTGATAGTCATCAGAACCTCTTAAGAACATTCTTTTAAAGCACATTTTGACACCCCTCTGTTTCATCTTCTGAATAAGCTGTCTGCCTCTGCTCAGAAAACCTAAGAGTAAATGATGAATGCTAACACCGCTACTGTATCTCTCAAATAGTCTATTATACCATGACTAGTACTTCAAAATGGCATGCCAGGAATTGAACATATTTATTTTTTATGTAATTTGTAAAGAGAAAACTACACTGAGTTTTGCATTTTAAAAGCATATTTATAAATTTATGAAGTATATTCTATCACACCACTAGAATCCTCTGATTCTGATTGCAGTGTTATTACAGAGGAAACTACTGCAAGTTCTTAAAAGAATAAGTAGGACATAATCTTAAAGATCTTCTCTGTTATAGTCATAGAAGTAAGGAATAGAAAAGAACTATTACAGTACTTGATTTAGTCTATCCCCTTGCCTTGCTCCAGACATTATCTTTTCTAGTGGTTATCCAGTCTAATTTTAAAGGTCTCAAGGAATAGTGTTTCCTATCATATGTTCAAAGATTGAGACAGAGGGTTACTTTTGTGACTATCTTTTGTAGGGATGCAGGTTTTTCTTTAGTGACTGTTCTCTTAAAAGGAACATGGAGAAAATATTGGTTCTATGAACACAGTTTTATAAAACAATTATGATGTGTGGCCTGACAGTAAGCAGAAGCTGTGTCACAGTGATATTGCGTTTTAAAAAGGATCTTGTATCTTAGAAAATTCATAAGAAAGATCTAATAGCTAGCCTGGAAAGTCAATGTTCAGGTGACTTTTCTTTATAGTGAATTTCTCTGTCATATTTAAGCATCCCAACTGATGGGAAAAATAGGCAGAAACTTTTTGTATGAAATGCTGCTAAGAATAAACCTGCACTGTTTCATCATATGAAATTTATTATTTTTTCTTTGAGAGTATTATGCCACCTGTTTGTGCCTACATTTATAATGCAATGGCACAGATTAACTTTATTGATGATTCGTTTCCTGTGTTAGGAAATGAGATACATAAAAAGTCTGGTTATGCCTAGAAAACCATTTAGCTCCATGTGGTGCTCATCAGTTATTAGAGCTTGGGTTGGTTTATTTGCATATTAGAGTTTGGGTTTTGTTGCATATTTACATGGGAACAATGGTGAAACTCTCCAACAAATGAAACAAGAAAAGTTAATCAGAATGGGTCTTTCCTACATAATTATTTGGGGTGATGTAATGCAGGATCATAGATGGAGTATTATTTCCTTAACAACATATTATCCTTGAATCTAATTTTGAGTAATGATTCTTACATTCCTTGGTTCATTCATACCTGATCCCCGCACCATTGCTAACATGAAGAGTATAACAGTATTTTAAACACTGTATTTTATAAATATAAATCTGGCTGCTTTTGATGGTTGCACAACTGATCCCTTGTGAACTCAGAGGATAGCATTTACTCATAAAATCCCTTTGTGTGTGGAAATGAAGCATACATTGATTTTCCACTTTTAAATCTGTGTATACAAATGACAGTGATAAAAAACATATTCAGAAAGGTGAACATGCATCAACAGAGCCGGGGTTGTCACCCCACTGGAAACGTGGCCCTGAAAAGAAGAGAGCCAACAAATTTTCATAATACTGAACATTTACATGGTATGAAACATTTCTTGTCAAAAACTCTTAGCTGTATATGAAATGGGCATTTTTTATTCCAGTGAGAGATGTCTATAAATAGGTGTACAATTACACTTACATACATCTCCAGATTCCAACAGGTGGCATTTGAATAACAAACACTATTGTATATATAAGGGGGACGGTGAGAGTAGAAACACTTAGGCAGGCTGGGGTTTGGTCATCTACTTACAAACGCAACCGTATTTTCACCATAATTAATTGTCTAATTGAGCATCCAAATTTAGCTGATGCATTTGAACATGTAATTTATTCAAATGCACTCTTCTTTGTAATCTGTTCATAATGTCATATTATTAATTACTGAGTGAGAGGCTTGAATATGAATTCATTTTGAAAGTGTTCTTATGATAAATAGAAAGAGAAGAGAAACGATTTATTTAACAACCTTGATAATAAACTGTCTATGGAAACAATTTAAATTTCTTCAGAAAATTTAGTGATTAAAAACTCTGCGCACTGAGACTCAGACCCTGACTCAGCTAAATCAGGCTCTTGTAGCTCAGTCTCTGAAGGGCTATAAAATTGCAGTGTAGATATTTAGGGTTGGGCTGGAGCACAGACTCTGAGACATTCCTCCTTTGAGACCCCTGTAGTGAATATCTGTACTGCAATTTGATAGCCCTGTATCTGGAGCTCAGGCTCTGAGAAGTATCCCCACCCTCCGGGGGGTCTCCAGGCCCTGGGCTTCAGTCTGAGCTCAAATGATTACACAGCAATTTTATCGCCCTGCAGTCTGATTCCACAAGCATGGGCAGCAGGTTTGTAGAAATTTTGGTGGTGCCCAGAACCCGCCCCTGACCAAACTCTGCCCTCCCAAAACTCTGCCCCCCCACCTGCCCAAGGCTCTGGGAGGGAGTTTGGGTGAGGGAGGAGGTCTGGGGTGGAGCTGGGTTTGGTGTGGGGCTGGGGATGAGGGGTTCATGATGCAGACGTGGACCAGGGTTGGGGCAGATGGTTAGAATGCGGGGGGGGATGAGAGCTCTGGCTGGGACTGGGGATGAGGAGTTTGAGGTGTGGGAAGGGCTCAGGGCGAGGATAGGGGTGTAGGGGGTGAGGGTTCTGGGGCTGGAAATGAGAGGTTGGTGTGTGGGAGGGGCTCAGGGCAAGAGTAGGAGTGTGGGGGTGAGGGCTCTGGCTGGGGATGAGGGGTTTGGGGTATTGGAGAGGCTCAGGGCTAGAGCAGAGGGTAGGAGTGTGGCAGGTGAGGGCTCTGTCTGGGGCTGGGGGGGTTGGGGTTTTGGACAGGCTCAGGGCTGGGGCAGAGGGTTAGGGTGCAGTGGAATCAGGGCTCTGTCTGTGATGGGGATAAGATGTTTGGGGTGTGGGAGGGGCTCGAGGGTGCGGTGGGGGGTTAAAGCTCTGGCTGGGAGTCTGGGCTCTTGGGTGGGGCAGGGCTGGGGATGAGTTTAGGGTGCAGGCAGGCTGCTCCAGGACAGAGGCCAGAAAGGAGGACTCCCCCAGCCCTTTCCCTGTGCTCCTAGGACCCCTCTCAGGTCCAGGAATCTCCCTCACCTCCCATGTGGTGGGTGCAGTGGGGTGTTGCGTGCACCTCCTCCTCTGCTGTTGCCCCTGACTGTAGCCTCACTGGGCATGGGGGATGGGGCTGCCTCCTTGCCCAGCATGGGCAGGAGCGATGACTGCAGGTGGGGGGGTTTGGGTGCGGGAAGGAGGCTGTGCTGATGGAGGGTCCCGCTGGAAAAGGGAAGGGTCTGAGGTGGAAAGGAAGGCTCAGAGTCAGTTTGCCCTGGGAGTTAATATGGGGAGCACTAGGACTCAGCAGCATCAGTTGCTGCAGGGAGGCAGCATGGAGCTGCACGGAAGAGGCAGGGGCGCTCTGCTCCTCCGGGGCCCAGGGACGTGCATGGGGCCAGCAAGGGGGGGCAGGGGACACTCAAGGGAGGTGCAGGGGGGCAGCAGGTGGGGTCAGGAGGGAAACCTGGCCCCAAACATTAGTGGAGCTGGGCCCCTGGACTCTGAATATTGCTGGTGCCCAGGCACCACATGGGTATGTAACTCACCACCCATGCCCACAAGCCCATGTCAGCTGACCTTGGACAGCTGTGACCATGCCTTGGGTCTTATTGCAATGTAGATGTATGCTCGGCGGTCACTTTTGTAAGCTGTGTGAAAGAAGAGTTCATCCTGGCCAATTCAGTCTCCTGTACACAGTGTTTGGGGTAATGGACAAAGCTGAATGAAACTTCTTTTCAGTGTGCCAAATTGTTTTGTAATGTTTACATTCAGTTCAACCCAAACTAATTTTTGTTTAAAATTTTTGTTTTTCTGAGCTGCCAACAAATCAAAAAATAAGTTATTTCTCCATCTCTAGTAAAGGATCTGGTTCTGCACAGAGCCACTCTTCACAATCCTGCGATTCCCCCAGCATTGGAGGGGTGCAGAGTTTTCTTATGTGGACTCCCTACTCCGTAGCACTCTCCCCAGCAGAAACATATAACAGCAACTGTATGTTGGGTGTTGGGTGCTCACAAAGGGGGCTTTAGGAGTCATTTGCAATGGGTATTATGTTTATTCATCAGTGAACGTATTCCAAATCTCCTTTTAGTTCTTCACAGAATCAAATTTGATTTTATTGAACTAATCAACTCTAAACTAATCATACGCCCATGCATTTGCAAAGTATTTTATTATCTATATCTGTATACCTCCAGGATTTCCTAATAAGTTAATTGATCTTTTTCAAGCTGAAAATAGATTTAAATATCTCCAGACAATCCAGTGCATCATCTGGTCAGCCAGTGCACTTTGTGTTGGATTTGTATTGTTGTTTTTAATCTACTTAAAATTTCTTTGGCTAGAGACCTGGTGTGAAATCCTGGCTCACAGAAGTAAGTGGCAAAACTCGCATGTCTCCTTCATGTTCCATACAGTGCTAAGCACAATGATGTGGTGACACCAAATGATAATACTAATAACCAAAGAACCTCCATCAGCAGCCCTGGATCTCGGCTTTGGAGGCAAAAGTCAAGTCTATTTTGTTTCAACAGGCTCATACATCTACATATTTAGATGTTTTCCTGTGTGCTCTCATTTTTGTATTTAAAATCCACCCCACATCCTAATTGATCTTAAGTTGGTAGACTAGCTGAAAGTAATCAGGTTTTCCTTTGTGCCAATTCCTTTGGTTCAGTACGGCTACATACTTGAGCTGGCTGGACCTCTATTTTGATAATGATATTTTATATTACTTTGATTGCAGTGGGTCAGTGCAGCTGTTGTGTACATAGTTTATTAAGGGGGACTATCAAAGTGCGCAAAAGCAATTTCATAGCTGAAAATCAAGAGTATCTCAACTTTTGCATTTTGTTTCTTCATATTACAGTTGACTCTCTAACTGATGCAGCAAATTCAAAACTTAGGTATCACATACATATGATGAGGTGTAACATTACGTAATTTTACTAAGTTAAAAGGAAACCTGCAACTATTTAGTTCAGTCTGGCATGACTACATGTCTACATGACTACATGACAGACACTATCATGTCTACACTAGATGCGATAAATCGATCCCCAATAAATTGATCACTACTTGCTGATCTGGCGGGTAGTGTAGACTGTCTGTGAGCTGGGCCTGTTCCCCAGTGTAATTTAAAGCAGCCTAAGGGTTGCACCAATTTGTATCTGTTCAGATACCAGAGGTGCTCAGATACCATGGTGACAGGGTGTGGTCTAAGAACTTAAAAAGGAAGATAGCTGCCAACAGCATTAAGTAGCCAATAGGGCAGCCAGGGATTGCTTGACCCTGTAGATTGTCACATTGAGTGGGACAGGCTCAGAAGCCACTATGCCAGCTCTTCAGCTACCAGAGGGTGGCCCAGTGTCTGCCAGTGATTCAATAAAAAGTAGCCATGCCACAGGGGGGTATCTGGGCCAAAGTTTTTAATGATATATTTTGCCTTTCAGAGCCATCAGGTGGTGGTGTCCATCATGCTGAAAAAGGCCATTTCTCATCTCCATATAGAAGTCTGAAATGCACTAGGCTTTTTATCCTGTTATTAATACCTTGAGATACCCAGTCTCATCACTACACACCCTCCCAGACACATTGGTCAGCCTGGGTGTTCTAACCCTCTCTGTTACTTAAAGTTAAGCTGCTGTATATAACCATGCTAACTGCACAATCAGATTTTTTTGTAGGTTATCCCAGTTTGCATTTCTGCTTCCAGCCCAGCATTATTTCTCATTTCTTAGCTCTTGACAGAGTCATTGTCAGGAGGTCCGATTCATATTGTGCCCTGCCTTGTGGTCAGTAAAGCCTTTATCATGGGAATAGATATTAGAATGTTAATGCCAAATGCATCCTGTTAAATAGAGTTAAGCTCTCTACTACTTTGACCTTTCCATATTTTGCATTTTATTTCATGTTGTTATTCATTTTACATAAATTAGCTAGGGAAGAGGACAGCCTATCAAAAACTCTCTCTTTTACCTGGCTGCAGTATCTATTGGGCATTCTTTAAATAGTTTGACTATTTTAGTTTAATTAGTTAAATTAGTTAAATTACTACAGTGCTTGAGAGAAGAATTAGTATTCAGAGGGGAAGAAAGAGATCTTTCCATTTAAAAAGAAACAACCCACTGTTTCCTGTTGAACCTATGAAGTGATGAGCAGCCTTACACCATTCTGCTTTTCTAAATATGAGTCCAGGCTATTCAGAATCACCCAAGCAGTGCTCAGTAGTTTGCAGGATAACTCCTATGTTTCTTAATTTTTCAAATATTTCAATGGATTTAAATAAAGTCAATAGTCCAATTCTTCGCTCAATCACACTGAGGGAAATCAGAAAATCAATGGAGTTATGCCAACGTGACTTAAAGCAGAATCGGTTTCAGTTGGAGTTGTATAGTTTATACTCCCAGACAACGCTTGAAAATATATGGGTAAAGAAGCATTCACTGCTTTAAATAATCTGGAAATAATTCTTTTTCTAAGAAACG
Organism: Chelonoidis abingdonii; assembly: GCF_003597395.2. Taxonomy (NCBI): domain Eukaryota; kingdom Metazoa; phylum Chordata; order Testudines; family Testudinidae; genus Chelonoidis; species Chelonoidis abingdonii. The sequence goes on along the minus strand of NC_133773.1, from coordinate 52,977,344 downwards.
GAGTTAATATTTCACTTTCTCTCAACTGACTGTTAAACTTCCCAGCAAATAAAGAGGTTTCAATGACTTACCCAATTACCTAAAGACATAATGTTGGACATTTCAAGTGAATACAGAATGAAGAAATCGTAATTAGCTGGTCAGAACTTTCCTACTGAAATATTTTTTCAACAGAATCCTGCTTTATGACAAAATGAACTTTTTTGTGAAAATTTTTTTGTTTCCATCTAGAATTTTTGAGGTTTATTTTTTTTTAATGAAAATCCAAAACATTTTGAGGAAATTTTTTTTTGTTCAGATTTGTTGAACTAAATGGATTTTAATTACTATTAAAATACCCTCAAACAACTAATATGATATCTCATCTGAGCCTATATACTTCTGTTCACATGAATATTTATACCAATTTCTTGTATTTAAAATAAATAAAAGTCCACAACTGCATGACCTGACTGGCAAACTGAGAGAATAGTAGATAAGGTTTTATTCTTACTGAGTTTTATTTAAAACTCTGAAGAACAGGTTTTTGAAATAAATTGACTTGACCTGTCATGTTAGTTAGAAGTCAAATCAGTCACAATAAACATTCTCTCTCTCTCGTACACACACACACACACACACACACACACACACACACACACACACACACACACACATACATATCCTGTTTATGGGTGAAAGTTATTTTGCTTTTTTAAATAGCTTGATGTTTAGTTTGTATACCAGTCTTGCTTTAGGATATGTAATATTTGGATGTACCTGCTTAAGGCTGAGAAATCAAAGCTATTGAGCTAGATTTACCCCCACTGATACAGGGGCATACTAGAGAGCAGCCAATCTCATACTAGAAGGTCTTTCAAACAAGATCAGTGAGCAGTACATTGACTGGAGACTGAACTTATTGTGCATGCATCTTGCATGATTCCATAACCTTGAACTGATACTCGCATGGTCTGCAGACAGGAGCTATGTCGAACCAAAACAGAACTGAATGTTGAGAAGCCTCACTTGGACAATGAGAGAGGTGTGAGAAGAAAGCATTGAGGAGGATGCCAGTTAAATAAATTATCATTTCTATTACAAACGGTTTATTCCCAGGTTTCTGAGATGTCAGTGCGGTTTTCTGCTTTTTAAGAATGTAACCCAGCCAGAGGTTAGGGAAAACAAGCCTGTTATATTTATTCTAACTTACATATAGTAGGTGGTGGATAGATTTTATGGGAAATAATGGTATCCTTTTCTTAACATTTGTGTTGAGGAATGGGAAGAAAGGAAATGGCCATCTTTTGATCCAGAGCAATTATCTATATAGCTGCCCTTCATAGAGACTCAGTTAATTCAGGATTTGCTTAACTGTCTACAAGTCCCCTTTTCATAGGAACCAGATTTTTAACAGATTATTTTAATAACAAGTAAGTGAATTGAGAAAGTGAATGAATTAAACCTCCCAGCATGACTATGAGGTGGATAAGTATTATTAACTGTTCTCCAGTTACTTCAACTGGATTACTTCAGGGATGAATTTGAACCATAATATATTTTACATGGATCCTGTGTTTTTACAGGACAAGTCAAATAGAGGGTAAAGTAGGTATGTCTCATGGTTATATCTGATTACGTAAATTGGCCTGTGATCTGAAAGTCCTTATTTTTTCTTTCCTGAAAGAACAATGAAAGCAAATAGAAAAGTTATTAAATTACCAAGCTTAGTGAACTAGAAATCAGGAACTTCTGAGTCCTAATCCTGGTTCTGCCAATGACTTTCTCTGGAACCTTTGACGTGTCACATGAAGCTATATTTTCAGAAGTGTTGACTAATTTTGTGTGGCCCAGCCAGGGCCACACGGGGGGAGGGGAGGGGGAAGTGAGGCAATTTGCCCCAGGCCCCCGGCCCCGCAGGGGCCCTGCAAGCCCTGGCCCGGCAGTGGTCTGGGTCTTCACCCCACCACTGAAATGCTGCCGCCCTTCAGTCGCTCCGGGTCTTCAACGGCATTTTGGCGGCGAGGGGCCCTTCAGTGCTGCCAAAGATGTGGAGCGACTGAAGGGCCCCCTACCGTTGAAATGCCGCCGAAGATTCAGACCGCCACCGGGTGAGTACAAGTGCCACAGCTCCCCTGCTTTGTCCCAGGACCCCTGAATCCTCTGGGCGGCCCTGGGCCCAGCTTGGATGTCCAGGCTTCTTTGAGTTAGATTTCTGTTTGCTGGTTGGATATAAATTTTTTTTGAAGCATTGTTACTTAGATTGAGTATTTAAAATATATGCAGTAATATTTGAATTGTTTCTGTCTTTAATTTCTCTGAATCGTAAGGGTATGTTATTTCTTTTAATTATTTTGCTGTGTTGTTAGTATAACAAATTAGATATTATTGTCATTTAAAATTTTTGCAAAAGTTAAATCTGGAGAAGTTGTACTTAAATAGGAACTTATTTTGTCACATGTTTGGATCCTCCCTCCTTGCAGGGTCTTAGAGTCCAGGCTCCAGCCCAAGCGCAAATGTGTACACTGCAACTAAACAGCCCATTAGCCTGAGCCCTGCAAACCTGAGTCAACTGGCACTGGCCAGCCACAGCTTTTAATTGCAGTGTAGCTATACTGAGGACTGCCGAGAGCAGGTTCGGGCCCCGGTGAAAAATTTTTTTTGGGTGCCCCAGCAAGGGCGGACCGGCTAAACAGGGCGACGAAGCCGGGCCCTGGGCCCTCTTCTGGACTGCCAGGCCCCGGCAATTTGTACCGGCTTCCCACCATCGTCGGCCCTGGTTATACCCATAGTGTTTTGGACACAGAACAGATTCTCTTGCACTAGAGTCTGTCCACAACTCTAACAGCTTGTGAACAAATTTTAAGCTTTCATTTTAAGAAAAATGAAGGGTCTGATCTTTTGAGGTGCTGTGCACCTCCTGAGAGGTGCCGTTGACACTCATCTCCCATTGAAGACTCAGATTTTCAGAATTTTGTTCTTATGTAAGCTAAAAACTTGTTCTAGTCAGACAGACAAAAGCAGCAGAAAATTTGTCTGCCCACATTAGCCTAGTCTATTTCAGTGCCAACATTATCAAGTGTGACAAAGTATGAAACAATGATTTAATATTTTTTTTAGGCATTGGGCCCTGCCCATTCTGATTTTTGAAATCATGTTAGCATGTCCCCAGAGGACTATATCTAAACCTACAACATCTCTAAATTATACACAAAAATCTTTTGTTAAACAAAATTTCCTTAGCCATTCACACACTGCCAGTGTTGAAGAGATTGGGGATTTCCCTGCCTTGTCAATCTTGCTCAGCTTCCCTTTGAGGTAGGAATGATATCCGTAACAATTGCAGTGTTGAGCAATGGCTGGGCTAGTGACTCTTTGGTTTACTTTATGCAATAAAATGTTACACAAATCACCTAGCAGAAGGGACAAGGTGTGCCTACTACACTTAGGAATTAGGCAGATTTCCTGCATTTCATAGGTATGCAGAGGGGAAAACACAAGTCTAGACTTGAATTTTAGGTCATTTATTTTGCTGTATGTGCCTTGTCTCATTCATGTAAATGTTTATCATAAGTGTAGTTATTAGTGTGCCATTATTTTTGAACCCTGTGACTCATATAGCCTCATTTGCAAGTACATCTGCAAAGCAGGTTGAAACAGACTATCCTCTGAAGTTTGAAGTAACAATGCATGGTACAAATCATGCAATCTTTCTGTTTATGAAGGCCTGTTGAAGTCAATGGGAGCTCAATGCATGGAGAACTGACCACACTGGACTCTAATTTAGTCTTCAAAAATCCACAGATTGTAGCCAAAAGTGCGTATAAGATTTTCCAGGCCTTCTGTTGATTAAGAACTCATAGAAAAAGAATAGAAATAGATAGATTTATAAATATTTCAGTGTTAGTGGTAAGGTTCAGAAGGAAACTACTTTATGTGGTTGGTCTAGTTTATATATTAAAACTTTTGGATGTGCAATTAATATGACATTTGGAATAAACTGCTGGAAAACATGAAAATGCTGTTGCATCTTTCCCATTGCCACTCAGGGCGAACTCTTATTTTCAGAATCTCTCTTTTGGAAGAATATTCCATTGCTGCAAAAGAATTTCAGCAACTTAATGAAGAAGATCCTGCCTTAAAAGAACAAAACTAAAACCTAAACAAATAAATAAACAATCCCTGTATGTATTAAGGGGCTGTGTGAATGTTTTGAGTGATAAGCAATGTAAACCATATGTAGTCTGAAGAGATGAGCTCCCTGGGAAATGTGGCTGCATATAGTGCTGTGTTTGTGCAGTGATGCCATAATCCTTGGTTCACTTAGAACAGTTCAAATGAAAACTGTCAGCGGAAGATGCTCCTGGTGGCCGCATCTGAATCAGGATAAATCTGGTGAGCAATGTGAGCTAACAGGCAGTGGTAATGTGCCTGTCACTGTTTTCTGCTGTCGTAAGAACATAAAAATGGCCATACTGGGTCAGACAAAAAATCTGTCTAGCCCAGTATCCTGTCTTCCGACAGTGGCCAATGCCAGGTGCCTCAGAGGGAATGAACAGAACAGGTAATCATCAAGTGATCCATCCTCTATCGCCCATTATCAGCTTCTGGCAAACAGGCTAGGGACACCATCCTTGAAAATAGGCTTAGATGGCAGAAAAATTGCAAAAAAGAACTAACAAATGTTTGCCAGGGTGGATGAAGGTAATAGCTTTAAGTACTCAGAGTTTGAATTGAGAAAAAGAATTGTTCCTACATTTTGCTGATTTTCTTTCCTTTTTATAATGGACAGCAGTGAGAAGCAGGGCATGTAATAGCTCCCAATGTGAGTACTGTAAATGGCACAGACATTTAGAAAAGGACATTTGCTGCATTCAAACTTCCAGAAAAAATGGGGTCCAACAGTAATCTTTTATTCCCATTTCAGGATTTTCAGATATTCTTGAAGAAGTGTGACATGTACTAGATGAAATACTTATGAGCTTCAGTAGTTAGGTTGTCAGAGGACTTTATTCAAGCATTAAAAAGGACTCCTGTGATGTTTACTCTTACCTGTATGTAGGAGAATTTTTAGTATCTAACTATGCTGTCTAACAATGAAACTGAAAATTAGTCAAAGGACTAGATTGTGTCCCAAACTCATAGGCTATAGCCTATGGTGAGGGATGGCACATTGCTGTATTACCCCTGGAGCATCACAGAAAGAAGTAATTCTCAGCCCAGGGAGGGTTTAAGGAGGGGTCTAAATCTCACTTCTTTGCATGTGCACATATTACAAGTCACAGTCACCCTTGAAGCAAATGCAAGATAAGCAAGAAAAATAAGTGGAAAAATGTGAAGCAACGAGCGTAATAATTGATTATGTATTCTCTCCTAAACAGCAAATGTTAATCAGAGATTACAGGGAAGGAGACAGGAGAATCATAGAAATGTAGGGCTGGAATGGACCTCCTGAAGCAGGACCAAGTATACCCACACCATTGCTGACGGGTGTTTGTCTAATCTGTTCTTAAAATTCTCCAGTGACAGGGATTCCACAACCTCCCTTGGAAGTCTATTCCAGAGTTTAACTATTCTTATAGTTAGAAAATCTTTCCTAATATTTAACCTAAATCTCGCTGCAGATTAAGATGGTTACTGCTTGTCCTATCTTCAGTGGACATAGAGAACAATTGATCATCAGCCTCTTTATGATAATCCTTAACGTTTGATGACTGTTATCAGGTCCCCCCAGGTCTTCTTTTCTCAAGACTAAATATGCCCAGTTTTTTTAATCTTTCCTCATTGGTCAGGTTTTCTTAACCTTTTATAATTTTGACTCTTTCCAATTTGTCCATATCTTTCCTATAGCGCTATGCCCAGAATTGAGCATAGTACTCCTTCTGAGCACTGCTTCTGAATAGATCAGGACAATTACACTCCCTGTCTTACTTATAACACTCTCGTTAATCCACCCCAGAATAATATTAGCCTTTTTTGCATCTGCATCACAGTGTTGATTCATATTCATGTTGTGATCCACTACAACCCCAGATCCTTTTCTTCAGTATTGTCATCTAGCCAGTTATTCCACATTTTGCAATTGTGCATTTGATTTTTCCTTCCTAAGTGAAGTATTTTGCACTTATTTGTATTGAACTTCATCTTGATCTCAGACCAATTCTCTAATTTGTCGAGGTCATTTTGAATTCTAATCCTGTCCTACAAAGTGCTTGAAACCTCTTCCAGCTTGGTGTCATCTGCACGTTTTATAAGCATATTCTCCACTCCATTATCCAAGTAATTAATGAAAATATTGAACAGTATCAACCCAGGACTGACCCCTGCAGGACTCCACTAGATATGCCCTCCCAGTATGACAGGGAACTATACTCTTTGGGTCTGATCTTTCAACTAATTTTGCACTGACCTTATATTAATTTCATCTAGACCATATTTTGTTTGTTTGCTTATGTGAATATCATGTGGGACTGAGTCAAAAGCCTAACTAAAATCAAGACATACCACATCTATAGCTTTCCCTCACCCACTAGGCCAGTACAAAAGATTAAATAGACGTATAATATAAAAGGTACATCCTTCAATGATGTATCGTGTAATTGTAAAGAGTAAGGGCAGTAAGAGACATGTATATCTTGTTATTGTCTGCAAAAATATAAAATGAAATTTAGACGTCAAAATTTGGGAAGCACAGTATGTGAATGAAATAGGCATAGGAATAGTTCGCCTAGTCCCAATTCCCCGGGTCGTTTGCTGCCTAGGGACTAAGTTAGAGCCTCGAAATCAAACTTTGCCTTTTGTGTCCTCATTGAGGTGTTGTTGTTGTTAGTTATTGTTTATATTACAGGAGCCCTCAAAATGTGGTAGGTGTGGCATGGACATATAAGAATATAGAGTGTTGCAGCGAAGGAGTGCACTATACTGCTCAGGAGGGCACGCAAACGTGACTTCAAGACACCTTGAAATACTCCTCTACTCTGGGGCTGGTGTGCACCAGACAGGTCCACTGGCATTAAGTTAGAGCATCCCATAGGCTACTCTAAATTACTCTGGCTCTAATAACTCCCCAAATGCTGATACAGTATTTGGGGAACTCACAATCTAAACACAGGTTATAAATGCTGTTACTGGAAAATCTTCAAAAGTGAAGGCTTTGGCAAAGAAAAATAGAAAATCACTTGAAACCTTAATTAAAAATAAACCCAAACCAACTGGTATCTATATATTTTTGGTCAAAACTGAAGATGTGGTCATTTTGTGCAGTAATAGTGTAGTATTGCCCAACTCAGTGGTTTTCAACCTGTGGCACCCTGGGGATTCACAGACTATGCCTAAGAGGTCTGTAAAAGGTGACTATGATGACAAAGTTTCAGATCCCAGGAGGTGTTGTCATTACCATAGAAGTCTACAGTTTAGTGCCCTTTCTCATGCTGAGCACGTGCAACATATATAGCTGAATTCTGTTCAGTTAGTTTTCAGTCTAACTCTTCTATGGTAGAGGGTCTATGGATCACAGGTTGAATTGCCAAAGAGTTTTTCACTTTCATTAGAAATTGTTTAGGGGTCCAGAAGTGAAAAAGGTTGAAAATCACTGCCCTAACTCAAACATGTCAGCCATAGAATGATCACTCCTGTGCATGGTGAACCTTCATTGATGTACAGTCAGAGATGGGCACATAGCTAGAATGCTTCTATGACCAGAATGTGTCTATTGCTCTTTTGGGGCTACTGACAACCAATATAACTTAAGTCAGCCTTCAACATGGGCTGTATATCAGAGTAGCGCAAAGACTATCTCTGCTGACCCCCACAGCGGGACTCTATGAACTGCTGGAGTCAGTGTTAGTTGCTAGCTTCCTACTGGCTAGAAGAGCCCAGGGTCAAATAAATATTGCCCTTTTTTTGACTATGACAGAGCAAGGACTTGAGACTAGGTCTTCCACATCTGAGGTGACTGTCTTAATCATCAGGCTATTAGCTATAGAATCATAGACAGGGTTGGAAGGGTTGGAAGGGACCTCAGAAGGTCATCTAGTCCAGCCCCCTGCTCAAAGCAGGACCAATTCCCAACTAAATCATCCCAGCCAGGGCTTTGTCAAGCCTGATCTTAAAAACCTCTAAGGAAGGAGATTCCACCACCTCCCTAGGTAACCCATTCCAGTGCTTCACCACTCTCCTGAGTCAAAAAGTTTTTCCTAATATCCAACCTAAACCTCCCCCCTGCAACTTGAGACCATTACTCCTTGTTCTTACAGGGTGCTCTTTCTCTCTCTCTTGTTTTTATCAGAAATTCCTTCCTGGGCTGAGAAACCAATTCTTGACAAAAGTTAGGTTGAAACTGGCACATTCCCTAGAAAATTTTAGTTTTGGCACATTGACAGGTTCTGACTGAAAACCATTTTCTCAAAAACTTCCTGACCAGCCCTACTTGTGATTGTTCATTACGCAGCCTTTTAAAATTCATTTTAAGTTCATCAGACCAGCATAGATTTGTGGCTAATGCTTTGACCTGGCTTGGTTTGTGGATCAGGTCATTCACTTCAGGTGCTGGGAGGATCGCAGGTATGACAAGAAGAGGGACTATCTTGAATTATTCTGTAGCAATTCCTTTAAGTCATATGTGAGTGGCATGCAGTACTCTCTGGACAAAGAAACATTACGCTGTCTTATGGGGCCTGATCCAATGGTGCGCTGAAGAGAAGTATGAACCAGAGGAGAAATCAAATGAGCTGCTGTTGAACATGAGGAAGGGTATGGAGGAAGAAATAAGCCTTTAAAAATATTATAGCAGTACAAATATATATCCAAACGCTAAAAACTATTTGTGTTTGTTCCTCTGTAGATTAAAAGCAGTCAGGCTTTTTATGCCTAGTTTTATCACAGTGCAAATTATTATAGACAAGTTATAACCCCTGAAAATATGGGGTTTTAAAAACATTGACTCAGCTTTTACTACTGCAGTATAAACAGCACTGCTATGATACTCTAGTATTTACTGTTTCCAAGATACTTTAAAACACAGAAGTTGTGCTTAGAGCTCAGTGCCTTCTTCTGAAATGACAAAACACTTAGCTAATATCTTTTCCCCCCCATTTGGAGCTAATTAAGCAATAACTATAAAGGGAACATGCAAGGCAATAATTACTTCTTATTATGCTGATTGACCCCAAAGCCATGAGCAGCTGCAGTAGTTATGCCACATAGGAATTTTTTCCTTTGGCATATACTGTACAGGCTGTCCCGTGATGAGGTTATAAGTGCTCAAGGACTATTGATTTTTTTTTTATGAAAGCTTCTTTTTAATTTAACTTTTCATGTTTCAGTTTGAAATCAAGTAACTCAGGTAAGTTAGCAAGAAATCTAAGTACAGGTTAGTTAATCCACTCAGGAGGGTGCTATTGCAGGAGAGGCCAAATTTACTGACCCGCCAAGCTACATAAAATAGTCTTCAGAAGTTTGAAAGCTGTAACCCTCTCTGCAGGGCAGAAGCCCCGAGCTCCCCCCACTCAGTCTACTAGGTGGAAAATGGGGGAATTGCTTGGGGGGGAGGGACTCTGTGAGCCACCCTTTAACTGTAAAAGAGATGCATGCGGCTCACAAGCCACAGTTTGGCCATGCCTGCACTATTGTGACATGACAACCAGATGGTGTTTCTGGTTTCTGAGACATTGTGACATGACAATTCAGTACTTTGAAATGTTGATATTGTATCATCTCTTAAAAGAATTAGCTGTAAATATTAGCAAGAGTGCTTACCTGACTTGAAGGGGTATTTTCAATTGTGCATTATTTACAAATATCCCATAAACTCTGTACATGTGAGAATTACTGTGGAAATAACCTAGATTTTTCACTAGTCTAATTTGGCTGTTGCTAGGCAACATAACGTAGCAAACAGTTTATATGTAGTCTTTACATAAATATCCAGGTAAGGGATAGATTTGGGAGAAACTAATCAACTAAAAAAGAAAAGTTTAAACCCACAAAACCTATGTTAGTTTAAAAGACTTTTGAAAAAAAAATTGGAATAGAACCAAAGGTGACACATCCTGTTTGATTTTTTTTTCTTTCTGGCTAAAGATCTTTGTGTTTTAAATCAGGCTTGTATGTCTCACTACGAGTTCCTTTAAATATATGGGAGTGTGTTGACAGAAATATAGTACCTTCTAATTGGTTAAACTTCCTTTCAAGTGAGAGCTTTGTTCTTCCTAAGAAGCTCAAATCAGTTGTGCAACATGCTGTTACCATTTGAAAATGCTGAGTAATGCCAGAGCCTTTTCTTATGGCTGATGCAAACCTGGAGAATTTGCATCATCATTCAGCAGACTAATTTGGTATGACAGGAGCTTAAATACAAGTCCATGCGGAAGCTGAGCTGGTTTCCAATGAGAGGGCAGCACCAGCTAACAATGTGAAAGGACAGGTGTTACTAAGTAGTATTTATACAGCAGTGAATATTAAAATACACTTCAGAGTCTTATACCTGTGTGCAGGAGCAGCTTGAAAAGTAACAAAGGGCAGAGAAAGAGAGTGAGAGCAATAAGAAAAATAGCACAAAAATTGAGGGAAAGAAACTTTGAGTGCTTGCCAGAAAGTTTTTTATTTTGTTTGTCTTGAGTGTGTTAGTGGCACTGTAGCCATGTTTAGGAAACCTGCTCTCTCCACAATCCCTAATGGAAGTGCTTTTAGGGGGCAATCTATTGGCAGGTTGCCCTCTCTGGACAGTAAAGAGCCAGCTCAAGAAGAAAAAGTGGTGTTGAAGAAGAAAGTAACTTTTTTGAGAGGGGTATCCATTATAATTGGCACTATCATTGGAGCAGGAATCTTCATCTCTCCCAAAGGGATCCTAAAGAACACAGGCAGTGTGGGAATGTCCTTGATTCTCTGGACAGTGTGTGGTATCCTCTCACTGTTTGGTAAGTTGGTGAAACTTTATAATTGATCCTTGGGGGTAGCTGGTGGATTTCCCCCCCTGCTATTGGATATCAAAGACCAATCTGATATGTGAGAGACAATAAGGCTACAGATATTTTTTGTTATTTGATAGTGTCTGTAAATGGTACAGTTCTATACATTTGGCATTATCTCTTTTACAATCATTGTGACACAAAACCCTGCTGTATCTTTTTATAAATATTATAAGACCAAATAATGTTTCTTATGAATCCTAAAGTAAGAGGAGAGGGAAGTATACTATGTTTTATTTATGACTTTTTGTTCTAGCTGTAATGGTTTGTTTACAGCATGCTTGCAAGGTGTTGGCAGTTGGGGATATGGGCCAATCAATCTGAACACCTGTGAAATGTATAGACCGCTTGATCCAGCTCCCTACTACTGGATTAAGCTCTGAATTGAATAGCTTCTGCTGGACAAAATTTTTATTGGCAAGAAAGTGAGCGAGAGAAAACTTTATTACTGTTTTTTTTTTTTTTTTTGCCTTATTCATCAATTCACAATATCACTATGAAAGACCATGTCACAAAAAGTTATGGAACTTAGCAGCTAACACTTACTGAGGGTTTTGACTACTGCCATATATTTTCTGACAGACTACTTGTTTTCTGGCAGGTGGTCTTGAGGGTGAGCCCCGAGTAACATCTGCTCAAGACTATGTAAATGTCACTCCATATAAACTGGCTGTGGACTTAAAAGAGGCATCAGCTGTTAAGAAGGAACATAAGGCCCTTGCTAAATGTACAGTTGAAGAAAGTTAAGATCAATTTTAATCAGAAGCTAAACGTATTATTTTGATGCCAGAGTACCATGCACAACAAAAATCTACTGTGGAACTTTGAAGGTTCTGCCTGAGACTGAAATCTTCCTCTACAAGTGAAGTGAGAGCTGACACATAACTTGGAACCTAGTTAGGCAGCGCTGGACTTTAGATTAAACTAGAGATAGAACTTGCCTCAACATAGCACTATACACTTTAATTTAGGTATGTGTTATATGAGCAAGTGATTAAAAGTGTAATAAATTATTGAGATTCTCTCTACGCTACATGCTATGGTAAAATCGTATGCAAAGTTTGCTTATTTGGTCAGTGACGGTCTCTGTGAAACATGTATTGCAACATTACAGTAGTTACCTCAGACTGATTCTCTATTGTATCTCTCCAGGTGAGCTTGGCAAGAGAAAATCTGCCAATGGGTTTGTTATACGTGACTCTAAGTAGATTATCAGGTACCTGAATAATCTCAAATAAAGTTTACCCAACTTTATTTACCAAAGAAATGAGATATGCCTGATATTCTTCATTAAAACATATGCTTTAAGGGGCTGCTGTCAGAATAAGAACAAAATAGAAGTCCTTTGAATTACAAATCCATCTCTAAAATTATGTATTATTTGGTGGTTTTTGTATTGCAACAGCTATAGCAGATGTATGCATGTCTCTGCATAACCCTGGACATTTAAGATGCTGTATGTTGGTTTTTTGACAAATGTGCTTTTATCTTATAATTACAGTGACATAAATTAATTAGGGAACACATAATTGATAATTGCATATATTGTATTGATCATAACACTAGACACCATATCACTTTATCATTGATTCCCAAAGGCTGCTCAAACACTGTGCACACACTAATGAACAAGTTGGCTGCATTTGTTTAGTGCTGGTAAATCTCCTCCTCTTGGCTGATGCTGTCCATAAATGGAGCTGAGAATCTACTGGCTTTGTAACTGTGTGATGGCCTATTAAACACCCCAACAGACACACAAACTGGAGGGATGGTACATGGTTAAGAATATTAAATACAGGTCCATGTTGTTGTTCTAGCATGCTGCTGAATGCTCCATAAAGGCTGAGGATGCGTATTGTGCATGTGTCAGCCTCAGGGAGCTTTTGAAGGTCATCTTTGTGCTGTACAGTCCCTCCACAGTGGACCAAATGACTTTTGCATGACAAGACCTCCTAAACTAATAACACAACACTGGTTTTCTTTTTATTTGATCTAGTGTAAACATATTGAAGAATGAAAGATTCCTCTTACTAGGGAAATGTGAAGTCATCTGGCAATACAGAAACCCATGAAGCTTCCCAGAGCTAGGAACAAATGCAGTAATGTGCAAGCACCGAACAACCTGATTTGAAGAGTAGGGGTGGAGCTAGTACACAACACATTGCTAGTCCTAGAAAGTGAAGTCTCGAGTCAACAGTGCACACTTCCTGACGTTGCTCCATCAATGTGCCTCAGAACTAGCAGTGAACATGTAGTACAGTTTCCAGGCCCTTGTAATCTCAGCAGAGACTAAACCAATGATATTTCCTAGTGACAGGGCTTTGGGTATTCCCAAGAGATGCTGTGAAGGGATTCCCAAGAGATGTACTAGCTAGAATGCTAACAACCAAATGTAGCCACAGCAGAATGAGTGTTGGGAGAGGCTCATTGTCAAATATCCCGTTCCCTCCTGTTGCTTGTGCTGCCATGGCTGTACTCTGTTTTTAGTTTGCTAACTGGATGAGACCTAGTACGAGAGTGTCTCCTTGAGCTGGGAATCATGCATCCCTCTCCAAGTGTAGACACACCTTTTGTCATTGTTTGGTGGGTAGCCAGACAACCTGCTTTGAGCAAGGGGTTGGACTAGATGACCTCCTGAGGTCCCTTCCAACCCTGATATTCTATGATTCTAAGCTAGCATGACACAGCATTTCCTTCTATCTGTTTGCCGGAGCTGGTTGAGTAATGAGAAACTGTATTAACAAATTACCTATTCAGTGAGTTACAGAAAAATGTAATTGAATAAATTACACACAAATTTGGCCACTTACAGGGCTGATTGAACTAATTAAAATAACTTATTTGAGGAAATATATCAAACTGGTCAGAAATAATTATTCAGTGAATAATTTGCTCTATTGTTTAGTCTGTTCCTGATGCTCGTGTATCACAAAAGTTTTGAATAAACATTATTGGTTATGTCTTATGATACAACATTTCAATTTTAAATACATTTCCATAGGTGCACTGTGCTATGCTGAACTGGGAACATGTATCAAGAAATCCGGTGGCCACTATGCTTACATCCTGGAGGCGTTTGGCCCATTACCGGCTTTTGTTAGAGTTTGGGTGGAACTGCTTATAATACGGTAAGTGTGCTGAGGGTTCTGTTTACCTTCTCTGTCCACTGTCAGTGCTGTTTCAAATACAAAGAGAAACCTCAGATAAGAAGAGGACAGAAATAATCAAATGGATTTTGATCTTCCAGCTGTGTGGGTTTTTTTTTAAGTATTTCTGCTGCAGGACACTTACTGATTCTATTTTGTTTGCCATCACTGACGATTTGATTTCAAGATATTTTTAAGAAAAATGATTTAAAGTGAACTGGTTTTCATAAAAATTCAGCTACTTGATTTCAATTCTTCTGCAGAGCCTGCAGTGCTCACCCATGTCAGTAATAGTGCTGATACCCGCACATCATATTTAAAAATACTCCAAAGGACCTACCTTCTGAATTTGCAGTGTGCCATGTGTTGGCTACCTACTTAGATTTGTGGAAGTGAACTCTGGCTTGGAATAGTTGAAGAGGAATGCAAACGTAGCTCTAAACTATCTTTCAACCTCCCTCAATAGAGACAAGAATAGTATCCCGGGTATGTCTACACTGCAATATAATCCAGGGTCATCGGAATTTGAGTTAGCAGACCCTGGTTTTGATAACCTAGGGGTTGAACATCTACACTCATCTGTAACCCCAGGATAGGAATTGTCCCAACATGGAGCTTCAACATCTAAACAGCATTTTGCAAACCCGAGTCTAATTACCCTCCCAAAATGTGGCCACTCTAGCCCTTTGTTCCTGGTGCAGTTTGGGAAAACTTTACTGTTCACCGAACTTGACTGTTCAGAGGACAAAGGTTGTCAGCCCGTGGAACCGTGGGATATTTCTGATGGACCCCTAGAACGTGAGTCCAGTGGGGTACCATCTACAATGCAAAGCAATAGGGTTTAAACCCTGGGTCCCAGCTTGACTCAGGCTTGAATGTTCCACCTCTGTGGTATCCTGAGACCCTGGGTCCAAGCCCTGGGTCAGCATGATTTGTTTGTAGAAGAAAAGAGGGTTAGGCCTGAACCCGAGTTTGAACCCTGGGCTTACCCTGTGATGTATCACAGAGTACTAGAGTACTGTCCAGTTGGCTATGTATCACAGAGTACATATCACTAGAGTACTGTCCAGCTGGCCATGGCTCGCCAGAGAACCATGTGCTCTCCTCGTGCCCCTACATTTTCCCCTCTGTGAAGGTGTGGGAAATTTAGAGCTGGCTATGGCATCTTTACACCACTCAGATATTACTCTAAAACAGGAGAATCCCCAGCTGTCAATGTAAAGCAGCTTTAAGTCCATAGATACTTAACTTCGGCCAAGAATCTGCCTTATTGTGTTTTGTGTCTTATGCTACAGGTGTATACACTGTTGGAGCCTTAAAGTATAATAAATATAAGTGTCTTTATATCAATCCAACACCCACAGTTTTAATGGATATCAGTTATCATATTCAAATTGATTATAGAAAGTTAGTCCCTTGAAATCTATTTGAACTATTTCTGTGAGGAGCTTGTGCTGTCTATATTGTTATGACAATTCACCTCCATAAAATAAACGCAGGTCTTTTCAAATCTTCCTGGCCTTAGTAAGACTCACTTCCTCTCATGCAGCAAGCTAATCACAGTGCACATGCTTTATTTGCTCTCACTGCCAGACTTCCATAAAAATGGTCAAGGATCCAAATTCTAGCACAGACTAAGTTGGTTAAACGTAGTAATAATGCAAAGTCACTCTGAACCCAAAGTTTGTTTAAAATGTGTCAACATCCTGATGTCACGAGAACATTCATCATCATCACAGCCTGTCCCACACCCAAATAAATATAAACGGTGCGTGAGAATAAAGTCATACCATCCGTGAATCAGTAATTCTGAGAAATAACTATGGGGGCGTACTTGTTGTTATCAGAACTGCATTGCTGAAATTCTGTGTAGAGTTTTAGTTCTGACTCCTGTGGCTGTTTAACTAATTGGTTGTTTCTGTGGAAAGAACTAGCCACCCAATATGTACTTTGTGTTCTAAGCAGTGACTTCTAAGGAGTCAGAAAGTTAGGCACACATTCCTCAGCTGTGTCCTTTTCCCTCTGAAAGACTGCAGGATTATGAAAAATACAGATTAGTGGAGCAGCCACAATAAAGAATAAACATTTCCTGCTCCCATATACCATGTCAGCCACAGTATTACAAATCCAAGGGACATTTCAATTCTGTGTGATATAGATTAAACTGTGCTAGCAACAGTTGTGTTTGAATGTGACTTTCACATGCACTTTCTCTAACCAGTGCATTCAGTGATATTTTCTCTTCCTCTCCCCACCCCGAGAACCATGTTAGACCTGTGTTATAAAACCATGTCAGGTGGTTGCTAACAGGGCTTAAACCATAGGTTGCAGTATGCCATTGTCCAACCTATTTAGAGCTATGAGATGCGCTGGTGGTAGTTTTCCTACTTCTAGCTGCACATAGTCAGTTACTATCCTTTGTTTGCAAGGGATACATTCTCTTTCTACCTATTACTGAAAGCAAGAGACATGCACAAGATGTTTGTACTTTGCTAGCTTTTCTTCACGTTTGCAATACAATGCAAAGTGTATTGTTACTTTGACCCTCTGCTCTCTTATTTGTGGACTGCAGCTGTTAGCGCAATCCACAGAAAAATGAGAGCATATAAATGCTCATTAAGCTACAGTATTTATTGCAGGCACAATTTAGGAAAAGCAGGAGTGTAAAAATTGTAGTGGTGCACTAACCATCACTCTCTCTTTAGGAGAATTAAAAAGAGGTCTTTGTAAAAAAAAAGATTAGGTAAGGTTCTGAAAGAGAGCACTGGAACTGAAGAAGGAAGTTGTGTGTGGATACTCAAAAGATCTGGTCTGACAGTTGATCTGTAGCAGTACAAACAACCTGATGCAAACTAAACTCTTGGGGGTGCTTGATTCTCCTCTCACTTACTCCTGTGTAAATTAGAAGTAACTCAGCTGAAGTTAATACAGTGACATGTAAATGAGAAGAGAATCAGGCCCTGAGTGTCTGCTAAGTCATTAAACCCCCATGTATGAGGGTAAGCACGGGAGTGGTAAATGTGCGCAAGCAGCAACCCTCCCTTAACCAACACAGAACCTTTGTTAACAAGATAGTTTTAATGTTTGCTTGCCCCAGTCTTATCCAACACAATCTATGATATAGTGGCTGAGTCACAACATTAAGAAAATATTTTTCAGAGATGCAGCTCCCTTGTGGAATTTAACACACAATAATAACCTCTCAATAGAATTTTTAAATTGTCTCATAAAATTTTATGGCATGGATATTAGCTATTACATTCTAAAGGATGGTTTAAATCCCATAGACAGACTATTATTCTCTATTTAAATTCTAGAGATTTGTAGATCAATTTCAATACAGTCTTGTTTAATTTCTGTTGGTTTCACCATTGTTATATTCTATAAGGTGTTTTTGTAAAGATACTCTGGTAAGGATTATTGAACAAGTTTAAATACAAAATTACCTAAACTGTCATCTATCCTCCAGACTGAACCAGACCTTTACTGAGCTTTGAATAAAAATTGGACTTAACTTTTTGTTCTGTTTGAATTTGCAAGCACTGTTGCACTTCCTGGTTTTGACCACAAGTGGAAGTAAAAATACTATAATATTAATCTGTATTACTCCAGGGGAATCAGATCAAAGGTATCCCTGGCCCTTAGCTCCTTATTGTTTGTAACTAGGTGATGGAAGCACAAATAGCTGTCTGAGCAGGTAGAAATAATATTTCCAGAAACAGAATTTCTAGAACACCACTATGTAGGCAACATGACTACGTCTGACCTAGGGTAACAGGGCAAACTGATGTCAATATCTGGGTTAATGCTAAGGCCTCTGGCTAACTTTCTCTCTTGTCTTAAAAAGAAAAGGAGGCATATCCTTTATTAAGCTGGTCATGCATATATTGATGTGAGTTATCTCCTGCTCTTGAAATCACCTCACCCATCTCTGTAATATGTACTTTCTTTCTGTACATTTCATTGTGCAATAAGTACTCTCTCACTGTCTTTGAGGAATATTCCCCATGTTGAAAAGGACCTGAAACTTTTGATCAGGACAAGAAGCAGAAATGATTCATAGAAGCCTATTTACAATTACAATTTAGCGTCACAGCTTCATCTGGATTAAATAAGCTTGGACTTTGGTATAAGTGCTGGATATTTTTAGGATGCTTATCTGAATAAAGCAGAATTCTGAACTTTGAAATTCTCTTGTGAAAAATGAGATGCATTCAAAATTAAAATTCTATCCACAAACTTCTATAAAGTTGGATTTAAATACCAGTTATCTGGTGCCTGATCCTATTTGATTTAAAGGGAATGAATAAAGACCGTGTTCATAAATCTCCAGTGCATGTCACTTCTGACTGTGCTACAACAGGTAAGTCATAAGTCAGTCCATGTTGATAAAAGTGGTGATGATAGTTCAGTAGCATCTGAGCAAAGCATAAGTGATTATGCACTCCTTGGAACCTCCACTATATTCAGACACTGTAGTTTTACACAGTTACGGAGGACACACCACAGTTAAACTGAATTCAGTTTTGTGATAATGAAGATTGTTTATCCACAGGTGTAGATTAACTATCACTTGACTTTTTTTTTTTTCTTTCTGTTTACCTTAGCCCTGCTGCCACAGCAGTGATATCCTTGGCATTTGGGCGCTATATTCTGGAACCATTTTTTATCCAATGTGAAATTCCAGACCTAGCAATTAAGCTTATTACAGCTGTTGGCATCAGTAAGTATCAAATTTAAGCTTTGGAGAAGGGTGAAGGTGATGTTAAAGTAGAAAATAATTAAAATAAGTCAGACGTTGAATAGATAGTGCCTTGATGTGAACCATTACAGAATTACTGTGCATTCTGGATTGGGTCTCTCAGTTGCTCCTGTTAGAACTGTTTCCCATTGTATAAATCATTAAATATTAGTTGTATGCCGTGATGTTGTAGCCATGTCGGTCCCAGGATATTGGAGAGACAAGGTGGGAGAGGTAATATCTTTTATTGGACCAGCTGCTGTTGGTGAGCGAGACAAGTTTTGAGCTCACACAGAGCTGTTCTTCAGGTCTATTTATTATCATTGGGGATATGGGAGATGCAGGTTCAAGTCCTGAGTAAGTGCCCTAACCATCAGACTATAGAAATAGTGGGCAAACTATGGCCCGTGGGCCACATCCGGCCTGCCAGCCATTTTAATCTGGCCCTCGAGCTCCCGCTGGTGAGAGGGGTCTGGGGCTTGCCTTGCTCTGCTGCTCCAGCCAGGGAGCAATGTCAGGGGCTACGCGGCTTCCGGAAGCAGTGGCATATCTGCCTCTGGCTCCTATATGTAACCAGAGGGCTCCACTCTGCACGCTGACCCTGCCTCAAGCGCCATCCCGGCAGCTCCCATTGGCCAGGAACCATGGCCAATGGCAGCTGCAGGGTTGGCACCTGAGGACAGGGCAACATGTGGTGTGCCTCGGCATGGAAGCCAGAGTGGGGACATGCTGCTGCTTCCAGGAGCTGCTTGAGGTAAGCACTGCCCAGAGCCTGCACGCCTGAACCACCACCCCTTGCTCCATCTCTCTGTCGCAGCCCTGATCCCACTCCTGCCCTCTCTCTGGTCCACTGAATATTTAATTAATTACACAAACTGGAACAGCTGCAAGAGGAGAGATTGAGAGAGACCCACCCTGAATACCCAGTAGCCTGCAGGGCTCAGAGGATTCAGGAGGCCTGGGGTCTTTGGCGGCGGGGGGCCCTACTGCCAAATTGCCACCGAAGACCCAACACTTCGGCGGCGGGTCCCGGGGAGGAAGGACCTTCCGCCGCCAAATTGCCACCGAAGATCTGGAGCGGGAGAAGCTCCGTGGGCCCGGGGCCCCTGGAACAAGTGAAGGATCCCACTCCAGGGTCCCCAAAAAACTCTCGTGGGGGCCCCTGAGGGGCCCAGGGCCTGGGGAAAATTGTCCCACTTGCTCCCCCCGCCCCAGGCATCCCTGGTAGCCTGGCAGTCAGGACATAGCAAGGACTTGAAGCGTCATCAGAGGTGAATTCCCTAACCAACAGGCTCTTCTGGGGAGGTTCTCTCAAGCTCATTTTTCATGGTGAAAAACTTTGGGACAAAACTGAAGCCTTTCAATATGGTACAGGAAATTTTTTGATATCTCAAAAATTTTTTTGGAACAGGAAAACAATTTTCTGCCCAGGTCTAGCCAGTATTTCAGTAAGCTATGAACCCAACCATCTCTTATGGGTTCAGAGCAGCGCAGGTATTAATGCATAGCACTAACACACACAATAGGAACAGCACCTTCTAGTCTTTTTTCCTATTATTCAGCTGGCACATAGGTAGGACCTACATTAGTGTTGTGTTTACTGCTGAACCTTAGGAACAGTGCTCTTTTTAATTTGGGCAGCACATATATTTGAAAGAATATAAAAGGAATGAAAAAGGATTCCAGACAAAACAGTGTAAAAAGTCACACAGGAAGACACTTTTGTTTTGCACAGGTAATTGAATCAGATGACCTTTTCTTTATATAGGGAGATTATATATAAAAAACAAGTTATTTGTAGAAGTGTTTTCCCACCAGTATTAAAAAAAAAAAATCAATATCTGACCACATTTGCTTCTATTTTAATTATGCAGAAACCATATGAATAATTGAATTAAGGGCTTGAGTTTTTGAGGTTAATTACTTTTTTTATAATTACATCTGCCTAAAATATTTCAGGAAAAGATAAGGGTAAGACAGAGGTTCAAGAACTTCGAGGTCACTGAGACAGAAGGAACATTATGGGGTGACTCCATTAAAGTGTTTTGTTAAGTGCGTGTAATTCGAGCACAAAGAGTGAAGAATTTAAAATAGTATTTTTATTACATTTAATTTAATTGAAAATCTATCTGATAAGCCAGGACTCATGAAGTAATTAAGCAAAGAAGCTGCGTGGCAGGAGGGTGGAGATATCCTGAAATGATGCCCTGAGGGGAGTTTGGAGTCAACAGCAAATTGTTGCTATGGTGACCAAAGGAGAGTTTGTGCAGAGTGGGTAGGATGAGTTACTGCCTCACTGAAACTAGAGATTCCTGGGAAAGTCTTGTAAATATGACTGTGATGGGTTGAATCACAGAAACCCCCTTGGAAGCTGCCACCTGATGTGCCAAGACTACCTCTGCTCCTGCCTTCCCTGCCAGCTTGGGACCCCAGCACTCTGTCTTGCTGAGCCAGACCTTCCTATCTGCTCCAGCATAGACCCAGGGTCTGAATTATTTGCCCCAAAGCTGCAGGTTTATCTGAAAGTAGCTAACAGAAGTGTTCCTGTCTTTAACACTCAGATGCCCAACTCCCAATGGGGTCTAAACCCAAAAAAATCCGTTTTACCCTGTATAAACCTTATGCAGGGTAAACTCATAAATTGTTCACCTTCTATAACACCGATAGAGAGAGATGCACAGTTGTTTGCTCCCCCAGGTATTAATACATACTCTGAGTTAATTAATAAGTAAAAAGTGATTTTATTAAATACAGAAAGTAGGATTTAAGTGGTTCCAAGTAGTAATAGACAGAACAAGGTAAGTCACCAAGCAAAATAAAATAAAATGCTCAAATCTATGTCTAATGAAACTAATTACAGATAAGCTCACCCTCAGAGATGCTTCAGTAAGTTTTTTCCTCAGACTGGACACCTTCCAGGCCTGGGCGCAATTCTTTCCTCTGGTACAACTCTTGTTCCAGCTCAGGTGGTAGCTAGTGGATTCTTCATGATGGCTCCTCTCCCTCCTTTGTTCTCTTCCACTCCTTTATATATCTTTTGCATAAGGTGGGAATCCTTTGTCCCTCTTTTGGTTCCCACACCCTTTTTCTCAATGGAAAGACACCAGGTTAAAGATGGATTCCAGTTCAGGTGACATGATCACATGTCAGTGCAAGACTTCATTGCCCACTTGCCAGCACACACATATACAGGAAGACTTACAGGTAAAACACGCTCATCTGCAGACAATTGTTCTGGTTAATGGGAGTCATCAAGATTCCAAACCACCGTTAATGGCCGGCACTTTGCATAATTACAATAGGCCCTCAGTTATATTTCATATTTCTAGTTTCAGATACAAGAGTGATACGTTTATACAAATAGGATGACCACACTCAGTAGATTATAAGTTTTGTAATGATACCTTACAAGAGACCTTTTGCATGAAGCATATTCCAGTTACATTATATTCACTCATAGCATATTTTTATAAAACCATATAGACTGCAGCATCACAATGACCAACAGAGATGTAAAGGGAAACACTGATGGGGTTTAGTGTTTACTTTTCTGTAATGATGTAGCATTTTGTGTATTATATCATATAGTGCACATATATCCAGGGATCTGAAAGTCTGACTGTGACTCTTCTATGAGCAGTATTATCTAGTGTATTTAATTATTATTAGTGGTAGTATGGTTGTGTACAAAGTTCCCCCTCCAGACTGGAGTCTCTGTTTCCTTTCAAGGGTTTGATATAGCCTAAGTCAAACTGCAAGTCAGCTACCCCATCTCTTGTCCTTCTCACCTACTTCTGTGTCTCTTTTCTCTGTGTGCCGCCATCGCTGATTATGCAGAGTGATAAGACTGCTGTTTGCAGCTCTCTGGCTCACTCAATTTATCTTTATCATCTCACATGGGAATAAAATAGTTGGAAGCATCATGGAACTATGTGTTAGTAATAAGAGAGATTTTGTTCTGTAGTCTTACCATCTTGTCCTCTGATCTTCTCAGCAAGCAAGATTTACAAGATAAGGGTTGGGCCTGATTAGTATTTGGATGGGAACATGTGGTAATCTAGCCGTCCAGTCCCAGACCTGGACTTTAGTGTCCACCAGTCTGGTCCTGTCCCAAACCTGGACTTTTGCGTCCAAAGTTTGGGGGCTTACCTGAAACTCCCCCAAGCTCTCACACCAGCTTGGATATTCTCGCTGCCACCAAGCATCAGAATTATATCATGGGGCCTGATCCCCCTTCCTCCCTCTGGTGTTCCCAACCTCCCTTGGTGGGAATCCCAGATTCCCAATCCTTGGATGCAAAAGAGGGACAATATCCCCTTCCCCCTCCTTACCAGGCTTGCCTCGCGCTAAACTCTGGGTGAAGAAGAACCAGCTGTTCTTGCTTCCCTCAGGACAATGGAAGCAAAATGCCACATGGCTCTGCCACCCCCTTGCTCCAGGAACGAGGAAAACTGTACACCAGAGCAACAGAGAGAATTCTTTCGCTCTTCCCCGTAGTTGCTCTTTCCCTGACCCAAATAGCGAAATAAGCCACAGGCCTGGCCTTTCCTTCTGCCATCCCTAGGAAAGAACTTTCACAGTGTTTAACAAGAAAACTTTATAGAAAAAAAGAAAAAAAATTATAAACAATCATTCTTGCATTAGAAACTCAATACAGGCTCTTGTCTTATAAGAAAATATAAAGAAAACAGTCTGATATTTAAAAATAGCCAATTAAACCAGGCAGCAAATATAACATACAGGTAAATACACCCAAAGACCATCATAGCTGAATTACTTTGCGGTCCTGGGTACTTACAGATGTTATGAAGAGTATTGAGAGCGAATTAGAAGAAGACTTGTTTCCTCATAGCTAAAAACAACAAAACCCCGATATACAAATTCCCGCCCTGACTTTAACAAAATTTTTTTTTTTCAGTTTTTCTTCTGATTGGTCCTCTGGTCAGGTTGTTCGTTAACCCTTTCAGGTAAAAGAAACTTAACCCTTACTACCTATCCATTATGACACGCCCACAAATCACGACAGTAGAAACTTTCACTGGAGGTGATTTTCTACCTAAAACTTAAACTAAACAGAGAATACAACACATGCACCATAGAAATAAAAGCATGCCAAAGATACAAGACTTCAACATTCAGGACCAGTTTAACCAGTGTATCTGGTGAACTCCTCACGGGAGAGGCATCAGCCTACTTGTTAGAAGTCCTGAAATGTGTCGGATTTCGAATCAAAATCTTGGAGAAGCTAAGACTCCACCGAAGTTAGTTCTTGTTGTGCCTTGGCTGTATGAAGCCAATTAGCGCAGCTGGTCAGTTTGTAGCTGGAACCGCCGTCCCCCAACGTATGGCGCGTAGCTTTCCAGGGCGTAACAATGGCATAGCAATTCCTTTTCACTGATCTGACAGTACTTTCCCTCTCAGATATGTTTCTTGCTGAGACAACACAGATGGAGTTCTGATCGGTCCTTCTGTGCATAAGAACTGCTCTATACTCACGTTCAGATAGCATCGCGGGTTACTGAATGGATTTGCAAAGTCTGGGCCCTCACAGGGTCAGCGTGAGCGTCGTCCTTCATGGTCAAAAGGCTTCCTGACATCAATCAGTCCATTTAACTGTGTTGGCTGGGGCTTTTGGTCAGGCGGTCATAGTGGTGCAGCGATTTGGCTGTAGGTGGTAACAAACGCCTGTACATACCGCAGCCTAGAAAGATTGACCTGTTCTTTGAACTTGTGGCAAGGCACTTTTGGATTAGCTTCACCTGTCTGTTAGGGGTTATGGTTCCTCAGACCCCCTGCATGTCCAGGTAAGTCACCCTGTTTTGGCCTTATTTTGACACTTTTGGCCTTAACAGTTAGTCCTGCCTGCCTGATACGGTCAAGACCTTTTCGGTGTTCTGGTGTGCGGGACCAGGAGTCAGAAAAAAGGCCACATCATCGAGTAGGCAACTGGCATATTCTCCAGTCCTGCTAGTAACCATCTACCAAGTCTCTGAAAGTTGTGCGGGTGCTATGGCGCAGCCGAAAGGAGTACATTAAATTCATATACCCCCTGCTAGGGTGACGATGCCTGACCTTCCTTGGCAGGTTCATTTAGTGGTAACTTTGCCAGATACCTGGGCTTAGTCTATGGTAGAGATAAACTGGGCACGCTCCCACTTTCCAATACTCATGCGTGCGATGGCTTTGGAATAGTTGTCTGACGATCATATGCATTTAGCTTACGTAGTCCATCACAAAAAGCGTATTTCCCCATCTTGTTGGGTACCAGGAACTACTGGAGAATGCCCATGCACTGGTAGACATTGACGATTATACCCATCTGTAGCATAATCTGATTTCCGCTGTATAGCAGCCTGTGCCGTGAGGGGACACCGGTAGGTGGTGTTCTAATGTGTGAGCATTACCTGTGTCGATGGGCAGTGGTATGCCCGCTTTCAGTCAGTCCTGGGTGGCTTGAGAACAATGGTGCAAAGTTGGTGCGACAGCTCCTGGACTGTTGCGCTGCAGACGTTCCAGGTGGTTGAGAGGTTCACCTCTTCCACGCCGCCGTTCCTTTCCTTTTACGTCAAGTAGACCCATCAGGTCACATCTGCGTCTCTCTCTCCTGACTGTAAAACTGCAAACCTGTAAGTCTCTGGGAATAAAGGGCTTGAGAGAATTAACATGTACACTTTGGGTTTATGGGAGGAAATCGGGAATGCTATGAGATAGTTAACAGCTCCCAGGCGCTCTTGGACTGTGAATGGCCCCTCCCAGGATGTTTCCATTTTGGAAGCTGTTGCGCCTTTAAGACCATAACGCCGGTCCTCTGTCCTTGAAGGATATCGGTCCCTGTGTATTGTTTATCAGTACCAGGCCTTTTGCTCTCCCTAGGTATCCTGTAGGTTTTCTCTAGCGAGGGCTAGAGAATGGCGGAGGGTGTTTTGTAAGTTGCTCACAAAATCCGAATGTTAGTCCCTGGCGAAGGGTGTAAATCCCTCCCATTGGTGCTTCACAACCTGTAAATGGCCCTTAACCTCAATGGCCATACACAATGTTCAAAGGGTTGAGACCCTAACTGGATGCGGTAGCCCGTAAGCAAAGAGCACTGCTGCAATACTAGGTCCAGTTCATTGGAGTATCATTTACAAATTTACGTGAATCATGGCCCCAAGGTTCCATTAAACCTTTCTACGGCCAATTGGTTTGTGGTGGGTATATGGGGTGTGCAACCAATGATTCACCCCATGATAATTTCCAACAGGTTCCTCCCATGGTTCAGCCAGGAAATTAGATTGAATCGGTAAGGATTCGGAGGGCCAACCGACCCTGGTCGAAATGTCGTTAAGGCCTGGCACACGATGCTTTAGCTCTGCGGTTACCTAGGACCCTGCTTCGGCATCAGGTCGCAAAGTCCACGGAGTCATGTACTGTACTGCTTTCCCTGGTGTCTTCTCGAAAAGACCCAGATATCCACAGCTCTCGCTGAAATGGGAACCTCAATTATGGAGTGGCTGGAGAGGGACCTTGGCCAGATCTTGAGGGCTTCGAACTCTTTGGACAGCTCAAAGAACTGACATACCGGCAACTTCCTGTGCCCATCCCTCCAGTAGAAAGACTTCCCAACTGTCTTTGGTCTGTTCCACCCCGCTGACCACGGGATAATCACTGGGCTAAGCTCAAGATTGCTCCCGCCCTGGGGGTATTGGATTAGTTGGAGACCACAACGCTGTGCAGTGCCGCTTGTTCTGGCGTTCACCAGAAAGAATTTCCCTGTATAAAAGTCCTTGGTCGCTATAACAAACCGGAGATCGGTAAGAAGAGCGAGAGGCGGTGGGTGCTCCGTGCCGCCGCCCAAGCGGTCTGAAGTTATCCATCTGCTTCCTGCTAGGTCCGGAACTGTCCCTTGAAGCTGGGGACTCCAGTCTTCCTCAGCTGGGACTTGGGCTTGGTCCCTCGAAGTGATGAAATTGATGGGTTGGTCCGTCGCTGTGGACCTGGTGGTATGTTCGAGGCTTCTGCCTGAGCCTCTTGGATACGGTGGTTGTGGCTTCTGCAGTTCAGCTCGTGGTCCCTCTGGCATTGGGTTGAAGGTGTTGCGTTGCGCTTGCTGTTGCTGTTCCAGTTCGGGTCTGGGACTGGAGGTTTTGGCGTTCTCAGTTCCGTTGACATGGGATCCGGGTCCACTACCATCAGTCTGGGTCTCTGACACACAGACAGTTCTCTGTGGACGGTCAGGAATAGGAATGGTCTGGAAGCTTGGTCTGGATTGGCATGCGTTTAACATTCCTCTCTCTGGATGCTATAATGATTGCACAGTCTTCTCCAGTAGCATGGGATGAGGATAATTGTCAATAGACTGCAAAAGTCCACATTCCCTGACCAGCCTTTGTACTGGACAGCAGTTCAGCTGTTAGGCAAGTCCACACTTGTGAAATGAAGCGGGTAAATGGTCACTTTGGGCCCTGGTTGATCGAGTTTGGGGATCGACGAAGGATTGGTGGATAGCTGACACTTGTGCCCCGTGTCTCCTCACGGGTAACCGTCTTTCCGCCCACTCTCAGTGTTTCCCTTTGCTCCAAGGGATTTGGAGTTAAGTACTCTGGGCTGGGGGTCTTTACGCGTCCGCTGGGGTGCAATGACTTGCACCCGGGTGGGTTATTCGGCAGTTGGCCATTTGGCAGTGGCGCTTGATATGTCCGTTTCCTTACAGTATGCATGTTCCAGATACGGGTTACTGGAATTGAAGGAGTCACTGGAGACTGGTGAGGTGGAAGGTATAGGGTGTCTGCGCTTTATCCTTGGGTAAGGTGGGGTTTGAGGTTGCCTCGGTGTAGGGTTTATTGCTGGGTGGCTCCTGGTCTTCATCCCCTTAAGTAGATTTAGCTTGCTCTCTGCCACGGGCCCATCCATGTGGCTCCAACCCCCCCTCTCCCCGGCCTCGGTGAGAGTTTGTGGGTTTGCCCATCTAGGATGTAACGTGTTATTTCTGCAGGAACACCATCCAAGAACTGCCCAGCATATGGTGTGGCGCAATTCTTCAAAGGTTTTGAACCTGGGTTCCTGATATCCAGGCCGTCGCAATGCTTCCTTCGAACGTGTAGGCGTGGTCGGGAAAGGACCCGCTCTGGTTCCACTTTTGGTTCTGAATCGTCCCGACGGTCGTGATCCGGGGTTAATCCCGATCTGGATCGGCTTGGTTGAAAGTTTAATAATCATATCATTGTTCTCTTTGGGCTTTAGCCCGCCACATCTGCCAAGGTCCACGTGATGTGATGACCTCAGCTCTAGCCATGTATCTGGTTTTCAGGATGTCTGTACCCATACAGAACCCTTCGAGCAATTTTTCTAGAAGGTCTGCCGGGTCCTCACCCCTGCTCGAGCTGGGAAATTTCCTTGCGGTGTTGGAACAACAACGGGCGGCGGAGGGTTAGGATTTGTTGGAGGTCTTGCTGCTTTAAGCCCGCTCTAATAATCCAAAGCCTGCTGGGTGAGCCTCTTTTGTAGTTCTACCTGTTCTTTCTGTGAATCGCCTCTATTCTTGTTTGTTTTTTTTTCGTAAACGCCCTGTTGTTCTTGTATGTTTTCTTTCGTGATCTTGCCTTTTTGGCTTCTTGACTCTTCGGTGAGCTGCCTCCTGGGCATTTTGTTCGGCCTTAATTAGTTCACTGTCTCACTATGTTTATTTTAGTTGTTCTTGGGCTCCTGTAGCCGGCTCTTTCCTTTTCTGCTCATCTTTTGAACGGATGGTTTGTTTTCTGTGTTGAGATGCTCTGGTCGCTGTCTGTCGAAATTGTGGCTTTCTGCCTGCTGATGATCTGTCTAGCTCTGTTTGGGAATTTGGCAAGAACCAAACAAGTACTGTATTTACCTGTGCTCGAGTTTTGGCTGGCTGGGTACTTAAGTTTCACATTCGTATTAACAAAAGATCTTGTATGGGCCCTTTAATGATGAAATAAAAAATATTGCAAGCTGCTAGTATCAAGGAAAAAAAAATTTGAAGCTCTCTCAGCCCTGTAAAACCCCTGTCATTCTTAAAGTATAAGATTGCCAAGAGCAGCATGGAGAAAGAAAAAAAAAAATTTGCTGTCTGTAAACCAATCTTCTTCTCCCTGGACTGTGTGATTGCTGCAATCCCGCCCTCTGAAAGAAAGGCTTATTGTCCAACCATGACTCTTAATGGCTCTCTCTAATGAGCCTAACAAATGCGCCGTACTGCTGAATGAGGGGGGGGGGGGGGGGGGGAGAGGGAAGAAAAAAAAATTTTTTTTTTTTTCTGTCTGCTTAAAACCCAATTCTTTGCTGATGCCATAGCCAGGAAAAAATTAATGTAGCTATGGCTTCATGGTATTACTTCCCAATCCGCCACACCATTGTGGATCTAGCGTCGGACCGTGTTTAGTGCTCACCGTCCTCCTGGTCTGTCCAAACCTGGACTTTTGCGTCCAAAGTTGGGGGCCTTAAACTCCGATACCAGCTGGATATTCTTCGCTGCCACCTAGATTCAGGCAATTAATCTTAGGGGCCTGATCCCCCCTTTCTCAGCTCTCTGTTTTTTTTGGTCTTCGATTCTTCCTACCCTCCTTGGTGGGACACCGTACATCCCTTCAGCTAAAGCAGGGAATACCCCTCCTTTAGCCTCCCGCGGTCTAACTCTGGGTGAAGGAAGAACAGCTTTTCTTGCTTCCTCAGGACAATGGAGATGCAAATCCCACAGCGGGCCTGACGCCCCATTGTCCGGAACGAGGAAAAACGTAAACACCAAAGAACAGAGAGAAATTTCGTCTCTTTCCCGAGTCTGCTCTTTCCCTGGACCAATAGGAAAATAGCCACAGCACGCTTTTCCACTTGCATCCCTAGGAAAAAGACTTTCACATGTGTTAACAATGAAAACTTCTATAGAATAAAAAGAAAGAAAATATTAAAACAATATCTTGCATTAAGAAATCAAACAGGCTCTTGCTTATAAGAAAATATAGAAAGTGTTTTAATTAGCCCAATTAACAAGCACAACAAATTAACATACAGGAAATACGACCCAAAGACCCATCATAGCTGAATACTTGCGTTTCCGGTACTTACAGAGATGTTAGAAGCCAAGTTATTAGGATGAGAATTAGAAGAAGATCTTGCGTTTCTTCATAGCTAGAAACAAGCAAAGGCGCCCGAGCTATAATAAATTCCCGCCCCTGCACTTCTAAACAAATCCAGTTCTCTGATTGGTCCTCTGGTCAGGTGTTCGGTTACCCTTTTCAGGTAAAAGAAACTTAACCCTTACCTACCTATCCATTTATGACAGAACATTCCCAGAAAAGTCCACAATTATGTTAATAGTTCAGAAAGTGAGGTAGTTCCCTTTAGAGCAGTACTAAAACTGTGTTCCTATATTGTGTTAGGGGACACTGTGCTGCTGCAGTTGCCATATTTCAGATGAGAATTAAAACTGAGCTCCTGGGCAATGTATCAATTTTAAAATTCCATTATTAATGTATTTATTATCTTATAGCTCCAAAGAGCATGCTAGACAGACAATACCCTCTGTAGTCATACCAAACCTTAGCAATTTTGGGCTGACTTTGGAAGCAAATTACTTGTGTCTACCATTGTAATCAATTACTGCCCACAATTATCACACCTCTATGCACAGGGCCAGCCTAAGGATTTTAGTGAGGGTTAGTGAGACAATTCTTTGGGAATACACCCCAAACTTAACTAATTCATTATACATAAAAAGTGATTGTATGGGGGATAATCTTTAGATTCTTCCCTGGCTCTGCCCCAGTCTCCTGCTTACAGAAGTGGAACCCAGCTGCCTCTTCCCTTCAAACTTAGCATTCATTTTATGTCAATTTGTGTATTCCAAGTTGATCTTTGCAAGGAGGAGGGCTAGCAACATACTTTTTCTTCTTAAGGAGATGCTCAGCTTTCATTTCACGTTTGTGTTTTCCCCCAAATCATAGGTCCCTTGGCTGCAGACTTTGCAGGGCCAAAAGGCCTATATTTCATGCAGTTTCAATTCTAGCACAATCGGAGAGTGAGAGTGTGTTATATACACACAGTGCATAGCGGTCTTATATTCTTGGGGATAAATTACACTATATAAGTGTCTTGAACTGTATTATTACTATGTAACCTGAGTAGAAATGGCCCAGTTTATACTGTATATCCAATCACTTCACTTGATCTCCATATCTAAAGAGGTTTCAGCTATACAAAGCTGAGAGTCTGAGAACAGATCAACTGCTCATGTATGATTTAAGAGTTTTTAACTTGTTTATTTGTATTTTGGGGCCACTCTGAGTATTTGACACCCTAGAGAGGACTCAAATTTCCCTTGTCTTTGAGTTCTGCCCCATCATCAAGTACCCCAGATATATATCCTTCCTAAACACAGGCAATATTGTTCTGGGAAAGTGTGGTCATCAGAGCTGTGCAGAACTATCAATATTTCCTTGGGGGGGGGGGGGGAACCAAAACCCTGACATTTTTGTTTGGCCAAATCATCATTTTACATTATTTCAGAGTTTACACAATCCCGCTAACTTCTCTTTCTCCAGTATAGCAATTGCAAATGGCATCCGTTATGACTAGGCTATGTTTTAGTCACAGGTATTTTTAGTAAATGTCATGGACAGGTCACATCAGTAAACAAAAACTCATGGCCTGGGACCTGACTAAAACTTGGGCTTGGGGGGCAGTCTGGAGGTGCTTCAGGTGCTGTGGGGGGGGGGGTAAGGCCTGGGACCCCTGCCAGTGCTGGGGGGGGAGGTGGGCGGTGGCCACATGGTCCGGGACCCCTGCTTGTGCTTGGGGGAGGTGGGAGGCAAGGTTGGCAGGCTCCCTATCCAGCTCCTGCAGCTCTGGGGAGGGAAGGTCTGGGGGCTCTGTGCCCCCGCCACAAGCTCTGGCTGCACATCTCCCATTGGATGGGAACAGCAGCCAATGGGAGCTGCGGGGCCGGTGCCTCCAGGCCGGGACAGCATGCAGAGCCCCCTAGCCCCTCTGCGTAGGAGCTAGAGCAACATGCCAGCTGCTTTCAGGGAGCCCCTCCCCTCACAGGTAAGTGCCACCCTGTACCCCAATCCCCAGCCCTGAACCCCGGTCCGCACCCAAACTGCCCCAGCAGCAGCCTGGGCAACTGGCCCAGGGACTGCTTGATTTGCTTGGGCAGCCCTGGAGCCAGCTGGACTGGCCACTGCAGAGGTCATGAAAAGTCCCAGAATCTGTGACCTCCGTGATAGACACACAGCCTTAGTTATGACTAAATCAGTCCCCTTTGGCAGATTTCAGATAAGCAGCTTAAATAAAGACTTTTCTTTGCTGAGATGCTTTTGTATTCCAGATCAAGATTTATGCCTTCTGTGCCTCCTTTTCAGTTGGTGCACGCAGATGTTCAAATAGCAACATATTTAGGCTAATGTAGGCTGTTACTTCTCACAAGCACTTAGGCCATAAAAGCCTGTCATGGCTTCTATTCTCCACTATCTTCTTCCTTCTCTCTTCTAAAATCATACTGCAGTTATAAAACACAGGTACAAATACCACAGGTAGACAGACTTGTGCTAGCTTTGCTAGAACTAGTGTGCTAAAAATAGCAGTGTGGACGTTGTGCCACGGGTGGTGGCTTGGACTGGTCACCGGAGCTCAGACCCAGGGCTCAGGTGTCTAGTGTGATTTGGGTGTCTAGTGTGAGCCAGTGCCTCAGTGTCCACACTGCTACTTTTAGTGCACTAGCTCAAGCAAAGCTAGTGTGAGTCTGTCTGCCCAAGCTGGGAATCACACCTCCTCACTGCGGTACAGACATACTGTTAGGCTCATGCAGATTGCCACTGACGTCACTCAGGCTCTGCAACAGCATAGATATCTTCTGTGCCTGAACAGATCTGATTGCAACACTGGGCTCATGCATATTCAGTCTTTAATTGCATTTTTCTCTCTCATCCTGTTCAACTGCAAACCCACAACTAAGCAGCCACAAAGTAGCTGGCCACCCCATTTCTGGTTTTGCCTTGGCTGAGATCACAGGAAACAGCTGTGAGTTTCTAACGTGGCCATAAACAGAGGAGATTGTGTTCAAGCAAACACGACCCACGTATGAATGTATGGCTTGTGCATGAGCTAAACCAGTAGGTATGTGTACACTGCAATAAAAAAGCTATGGTACTGAATCTCAGACCCTGGGTCAGCTGACTTGGGCTCACAGGGCTGGGCTTGCAGTGCCATAAAATTGAAATGTAGATGTTTAGCTTTGGGCTGGAACCCAGGCTTGGAACCCCTCCTTGCTTGAGATCCCTCCAGTGAACGTCTGCTCTACAACTTGCAGCTCTGCAGCCCGAACCCTGCAAGCCCAAGTCAGCTGACCTGGGCCAGCCAAAGCTGTACCCAGGGCCGGCGCTACCATTTAGGCAGCCTAGGCAATCGCCTAGGGCACCAGAATAATTGGTGGGCGGCATTTTGCCGGAGGGGGCGGCAGGGAGCTCCAGTGGAGCTGCCGTAGTGGTGCCTGCAGAGGGTCTGCTGGCCCGCGACTCTGGTGGAATTGCCGCAATCGTGCCTGCGGACGGTCGGCTCCTAACGCGGCTCCAGTGGACCGCCCGCAGGCATGACTGCGGCAGCTCCACTGGAGCCACGGAGCACCAGACCCTCTGCAGGCACCACTGCAGCAGCTCCACCGGAGCCGTGGGACCAGCGCGCGGGGCGGCGAAATTGCTGTCTGCCTAGGGAGCTCAAACCCCTAGCGCCAGTCCTGGCTGTACCACAGGTCTTTTATTGCAGTCTAGACATAACCTGTGTGAATTGAAATTATCATTCTCTCAGCTGTAGTTCTCACTAGTTGTTTGCTATGTGATAGAAATCTTGGGTGCATATCAGGAAGTTGATCAACTTATTAAAAACCAGTGAGTACAGAATAGTTCTCTTTGAGGCAGAGTTGCTCATGTTATTTACTCTGTGCTGAGTTGTGTAACTGAATGTTCTTGGCATGGAACTTGAACTCTGCATCAGCTGAATGGAAGGTTTAAAATACTAAGCTGAAAATTTCATCTTATATTTGTATTGTGCCCCCTGCCTCTGCTTTGTCTTGTGCAAGAACCACAATACAAATATAAACTGAAATTTCTAGAAAATTTGAAATAAACCACTGAATAGCTTCTGGCATTGGATTTCTTAATGACTTATACAGTGCAGGTATATCTGCTGTTTAAAATGTATTTTGCTGAATTTTCAATTAAATGCTTAAGGGTGGCTGCGAAAATTGAGAATGTAAAAGAGTATATGATCAACAACCAGTCAATCCAACATATATAAGGATTTAGGGCCTGATTCAGAACTGTGTTACTCCACTTTAGAACAGGAGGAACTTTTAACACTTAAATCAACTGAATTATATCAGTGTCAAGTGTCACCAAGGTGAATCAGGCTCCCAGCACTTTATATGTGTTGCCAGGTCGACGTATGTACACAGGAATTATAAAGCAAAACACAAAATATTCTGACTACAAGGAGATTTTGCAGAAGTCAGGCAATTTTTTTTTTATGGTAGCCCAAAAGAGACTGTCTCAGTGCTGAAGTACAGTAAAATCTTGCTCCGTTTTGCTGGTTAAGCATCATCCGTGGTCCTGGAGCCGACTTGTAAAGACACATGATGAAACAGGAGTTCTAGCCGCTGGAGAGTCTGTACAGGGCCAGACCTGCAACACCTGCATGAATATTTGCTAAGTCCAAGTTTCAGGCTCTGAATGGGCACTCCTAAATTGTGATTTTATAACTCCAGTGGTGTGTGAGATATCTGGTAATCCAGATAAACCAGTTCTCCTAAGAAGGCTTTGGAGTAAGGAAGTATTCTGATGTAAAGCTGATTCATCAGTCCTTCTAGATGGACACAGAGAGAGGATCAATTGATTGGCTTGCACTATCACATTCACCCTTTTCTCCAGCAAGGAATTAAAAACTGTATTCTTCTTTTGGCTAGCAATAGGGTTTTGTACTCTATATAATTATTCATTTACTAATACCTCCTCTCTTGCTACGGGCATATAATTACATGTGCCAGAATAACTGGGATAGAATTAGATGCTTCATTGTTCATCTTCTGTGTCCGTCAGGGCCCTATTAAGAACCACAATGTACTTGCCCTGATGGGTAGGTCACACAATTTGGGGGTAAGAATGAAAGGATCCTTCCTTCCCCTTCTGCTGTCTTTGCATATGAGCTGGACACAGGCCCAAACTGGGCACTGGAGGACTGCAAGGCCTCTGTGCATATAGCACCACCAACAGTGCTAGAATTCCCAAAGATGGTTGTGAAGTTCTTTGGATCCTCATCCCCTTGTGGCTGGTATAATATGATCCTAAAAGAGGATAAATAGTGAGAAGAAGAGTAAGTGGAAATAAAGGCAGAGATGTCGCTAGGGGCAAATTTATGCAGAGCCTAAGTGAGAGTTAGACGCTTTAATTTTATTATTAATTATGGTTTTAAAAATGCAATTCTACAATCAAGCCAACATTAACACTGAGGCCTAGAGTGATGGGATATGCAATGAATTTTTTAATGAGAAGCAGTGTTATATCAGCCCATCCATTACCAGCAGTTAATTCTGATGCTGAGTGACAAGCTATAATTTGAGGTGGAAAGAGCTAGGCAGCTAGTGATGAGATTGATGGTTGGAGCAGTGGGACAGAAAGATAGGTTCAGCAGAGGCAATTAGCATAGGATGGGGAGGGGAAAGGTGAGGAGGTAACAGAGGGAAAAAGTTATTAGGATGTTTCTGTTTTCTTTCATGTGTAAGAATCCACTGATCAGTATTATTCATTTTTTAGTTTACAGTGCCTTTGGTGGGATGAGCACTTCTGTTTAACTTTCACCTCTTCTTCTCTTGCAGCAGTGGTAATGGTCCTGAATAGCATGAGTGTCAGTTGGAGTGCTCGCATCCAGATTTTCCTTACCTTTTGCAAGCTCGTAGCAATTTTGATAATTATAGTCCCTGGAGTTATGCAGCTAATTAAAGGTATGAACTAAAAAGTAAATGCTTTTTAAATGATTTTTCTCTCCCTTCCCCCACCCTTACTGCCACCAAATAGTGCTTATACCAGCAAAATCTCTTAATAAGTCTCTGCTTGTTTAACTTGAGTTCTGTACTGTCATGCAATTGATTGGAAGTGGAACTACACTGGGATGAACTGGTATTTATGGCAGCATGCCAATGAGAGTATCGAGTCTGGATCCAGCATGTTAAATGAAGCAGCACAGAATTGCTCCTTTCAGCATCCAAACTTTTATTTGAAGTGAAAACTCTCCATAGAAAGAATCAGTTTTAATAGCAGATAGGCATGTCTTGTTCCTCTATGTTACTATATGTTATGAATTAGCAACAGGAATATTCAGGGTTCAGAATTTTCACAAAGTTATGAGCATATCAAAATATGCAATGTAGCTCCCAAATGTTAAAATACTTGTGGTAAAATATTGTGTCTGCATGGGAGAAAGATGTTGTTCCTGGTGTTGGCCTTTGCAGATATTTAAACTAGCAGACCTGCCCGTATGTGATTGTATTTGAAGCTCATGTACGTGTTACTAATACCAAGTGAAAGAATAAATGTAAAACCAAGAGAGCAGGGCTAATGCAAACTCAGTGAAGGAAGTCTGAAGAGTCTTTATATTGTCATTGTTTAAATGTTACTGTAACAAAGCACAAAAAAGTCATTCAGAGTAGGGGAGATATAAGAGCCGCTGATTTTAATATGCTCATTGGTAGACCTTATCTGGCAAGAATTTCATATGTTATCAATTCAAGAGGATACTTTTACAATATTTCATATAGCTTCAAACCTGCATCAAAAACACAGTATGTCTGTCCATCATATCTGACAATGATGTCATGGCATCTCATGTATTCTCTTGTGGCTCTATAGTCCAGTTTGTGCAGGGCAAGGTCATGAGCAAATGTCATCTAGGAATGCCACTGAAAAACTTGGCATGATGCTTGGCCCTTTTTTCAATCCACTTTTCACACCTGTGTTTCTCAGAATGTTTACAATGTTTATTGATAGTTACTCTCCATTCAGGTCTGTCATAGGCTGTGTCTTCAAAGTCATCAATACTTACACTGCATGAGTTGATATTCTGCCTAAGGGCATCTTTGAAGCATTTATGTTGAGTGCCCTTCTTATATTTTCCTAGTTCCAGCTTACCATAAAGAACTCTTTTGGGGGAATCTGTTACCACCCATTCTGATAACGTGACCTGCCCATCTAAGCTGGGCTTTGATAATCGTTACTTTGATGCTGTTTGTTTCTTCTCTCTCAAGGATGTTGATATTTGACACTTTGTCTTGCCAGCAGAATTACAGAATAGAACAAAGACAATGGATGTAAAAGCTTTCAAGTTGCTTGATGTGTCTGTAGTAAACTGTCCATGTTTCACATCCATATAAAAGGGGTGCTATCAAAGCAGCTTCATATGTCAGTTCTGGCAACAGTTTGAAGGTAGGCTAGTTGAGGATACTGTGGGAAAGTCTTCTAAAAGCCTGGCTTGCCTTTGTATTCTGTTTGATATTTCTTGACCCAGGGAACTATCACTTAAGATACTACTGCCAAGATACTGCCATTCTTTAATTTGGTACCAGTGATGCTTTCTTTCCTCAGGGTTGAAAAGGACCTCTGGAGATCACCTAGTTTAGCCCCCTGTTCAAAGGGGGACTAATCCCCAGACAGATTTTTACCCCAGTTCCCTAAATAGCCCTCTCAAGGATTGAACTCACAACCTTGGGTTTAGCAGGCCAATGCTCAAACCACTGAGCTATCCCTCCTCCCATATTTGCTGATGATTGGCTTAGTGGTTCATTGGGCTGGTTGGAAGAGGACTTCATTTTTTTCCAGGCTGATGAGTCCAAACTGTTTAGTTGCTTCTGAGAACCTCTCAAGGATGAGCTGTAAGTCACTTTCACTGTGACTACATAGAGCACAAACATCTGCAAAGAGAACTTCACAAATGAGTGCCTCAAGGACTTTTGTCTTCGCAGCAGGTCTTCAGAGATTGAAGAGTTCTCCATCAGTTATGTACCTTATGTATATTCCTTTTTGACAGCTATCATTTCCATAATTTAGAATGGCTACAAAGAAGAGACCACATATGACGGGTGCCAGCATGCAGCCGTGTTTCACCCTGTTAGATATGGGGAATTGTTTAGAGAGGTCACCATCTGAGAGTTCTTGATCAGACATGTCTTCATGGAATTGACATGTGATGTTAATGAATTGGGTAGCCAAACTTTTCTAGAACTTTCCAGAGGCCATTTCGGTTCAGTGTTAAGCACTATTTTTAGCGCCGTGAAGACAACATGCAGTTCCATGTTTTGTTCAATGCATTTTTCCTGAATCTGCCTAACAACAAAAATCATGTCTACGATTAATCCTAATTTGATTTCTGATGGAATCTTCTCTGACACTGTTTTGACAAGCTGATTGAGCAAAATGAGACCTGATGATGAAACGCGATCAATTTTTCCTTTGAGTTTTCCCTTAGTTTTTCTTGATGAAATGGATGTCTCAACTTTGCTATATTCAATTGCGGTTTGATCTATTCAGCATCTTTTCAATGAAGAGCAGCAATGTGTAAATTGAAAATGGCTGATCATCCTGTGGTCAGTCCAACAGTTTGCTCCTCACATTGCTCTGGTGATCTTGATATCCCTGATAACTCTGCCATGTAATGACATAGTCAATCCGGTGCTTGGATCTTGGATGCCTCAACAAAGTTTCATATTTGTCAGCTTGCCTGAAGATTGTGTCAGTAATAACAAACTCATGTTCAGTACAGTTGCTGAGGAGGAAACCGCTCCTGTTAAATTTTCTCTTTTCCAGTTCCAATTAAAATCTACCAGAAGTATGAGTTTGTCTTCACTGGTATACATTTGGTTATGTCATCCAAATCAGAATAGAACCGTTCTTTCAATTATTCATGGCTGGAGCACAAGCACTGATAGCAGTCACAATATCATGAATTTCCAATGGAAAATTGTAGAGTAATTAGGTGTTCATTTTTGCCCGCAGGTAAGTATCTCAGTGATTTCAGGCAGCTCTATTTAATGGTAAAACCAGTGCCATCAATTGTGTCGTCTTCTTCTGGTTTTCCTTTTCAAAAAAAGCTGTAGTCACCTTCTAGTTCATTATGGAGCCTTCATCTTCAAGTTTGGTTTTGCTGAGGGCAGCTATGTTGTTGCTGTATCTAGCAGGTTTTCTTGCAATTAATGCTGTACATCTTTTAAATCTTGATATGGTATCTTTGTCCATTAGGGTCTGTATGCTCCATGTAACCATAGAGAGAGCTCTTGTTTTATAGAAAAACAAGAGAGATGTTACTGAACATCCTTGTTCCTCAGGGTTCAAGGTTGAGCAACCAGTGTCCCAGGTCCCCTGTGTACAAGTTTGTGATTGTGACTCCAAGTGTTCAGCTACACCTTACACTTCACTCACTCATCATTGCAGACTTTTTTTCTTAATGATTTGTGAATGCCTGTGAGTGAGGATTTTTAGGTGAGAAGTCTGTTGCACATGGGCAATCTCGCTTTCTTGGCTGCTGAAGTTGGAGAACAGTGACACAAAAGATCATGACGACTGGGAACTATATAAGATGCAGGGGATAGTCATTGATGTCTTTTGTGCTTTATCATGACTTATGTATTTTACAATACAATGTTGCAGTGCCTTTTTAGATGTTGGACCTAGAGGTCTCTTCCACTTGGTGCACCAAAGCAGATTTAATATGCTGAGGGTCATCAACACAGTGGACATTCTATAAAGATCTTGATCCTGAATCCTAGGCAGCAAAAATGTTTAGCAATGCCCCAGGTGAATGAGCAGCC
Organism: Chelonoidis abingdonii; assembly: GCF_003597395.2. Lineage (NCBI taxonomy): Eukaryota > Metazoa > Chordata > Testudines > Testudinidae > Chelonoidis > Chelonoidis abingdonii. The sequence goes on along the minus strand of NC_133773.1, from coordinate 52,937,672 downwards.
CTTTTACAGGACAGCACTGCTCACCCTAGCAAGTGAAAGGGCTAGGAAAGGTGCCCTAATCATTGCCTGCCCAAATGTAATCTGAACAATTCATCACAACTGGTGGATCATTCTATAAGAAAAACAAGTGATCAACAACAGTGTACACACACTCACACTCACTCTCTCTCTCTCACAGAGCAGTGGATTCAGATTTTCTCAGGGCCATAGATGACTCACTTTTTAAATTCTCCTTAGCCAGTTACTGTGTCTTAAACAAAAGTTTCCCACTCTAGGTCTCTGTCTAATCACTAGACAGATTCCTGATCTCATGTGTTTTGTTTTCTTTTTCATAGCTACTCGTCCTCCTTCCTCTCACTTTCACATTAATAAAAATACTCTTTTTTTACTCATCTCTTAATATCCTTGGAGTGGACCAAATAGTGAGCGCCTCGCTCAGGGCTAGGTCCAATTACTTATGTTGAGCAGAACCACTGATTTCCCCATGTGAACCACACCCAACATTGGCTTCCCAGGGTGCTTTTGCCTTGTGTGCCAAACCAGCTATGCTAAATGGTGTCTCCCTGAATCATTCCTTCTGTCCACTCTGTCCTCTCACAGCCCCACAACCCTCTACATCCCTATGCTGTCAGTGAGGCTATTCACAGAATAAGGTACTTCTCATTCTGAGTGAGGCTGGAAGAATCTGGCTTTCAATTTTTTTCAGTCATTACTCAGACAAAACTCACATCAGCTTCAGTGATGTAATGGAATGCTATTATTATATTATACCATGTACTGTATTATACCATTCAGCCACGAGGTGGCGCGGTGTGAGAAAATACGTTATTTAAAGTTACCCTCAGCAATACCTGACAGAGCATTAAAGGATCTTAGTATAAACACATCTAGTGTGTACAAGCAAGCTCTGTAGCCAGTCCATATCTGCTACAGGAACATGACAAATGAGGAGTTTGAAATGAATAAAGATGGAATGAAAACTGAGTAAGGAGTTCAGGATTTGACGCTTTGATAATTAGAACACTGAACAGAATTCTGCACAGGCTTACAACTTCCTAGAAAATCTAGCACATAACAATGCCAGAGCAGTCTTACAAGCTACACTGAATCCAGTAACATTATAGCAGAGAATGAAAGTAGCTCTTGTTGAGGGGAATTACACAGATACACACTTAAAGCTTACTGTTAGTTACAACACACGTGCAGTGCCAGTTTCCCCCAGCAGATACAGTTACAATGCTCCTGTGCCTACAGGATAGATGGATCCATAACCAAACCTTTCTTTCTGTGTGGAAACTCTTCACTGCATCTTCCAAATGTGAATGTTTGTGAAGTGGGGAGTAGCAAAACCCTGAATTCCTGAGATATGAATGTACACGTCCTACAGGGAAGAACTTGTTTTGTCAATTTCCCCCTCGTCCATTATGTTTTTAAAATGAGCAGAAGTGCATTCAAAACAATCTGTACAGGAAATTGAGTAGCAAAAATTTTTAGAACAATCTGAAAAATATGAGGACATAGCCTATTATGATATGTCTGTAGCCACCTCCTGGGTACTATTTTCAATATGTTTACCCACAAGAGTTTGGATTGATAGCTGTATAATTCTTGCTTAGTATAATGTGACTCATGGTTATGAATATTCTGTGGTAGAAATCCACTGGATGTTAATAGCTTAAATGCTGGACAGATTTTACCTATCAATTCCGTTTTTCAAAAAAGCTGTTTATAAGTAAAATGCTGGCAGTGTTTTTTGTGATTTAAATTTTAAAGTATAATTATAGAGAATAATTACAAAAAATTAAGAGCCTGATTCTGTTCTCATTTGTGTTAGTGTAAATCAGGAATAGCTCCACTGAAGTCAGTGGAATTACAGCACTGTGAGTGCACTAGGAATCAAGCCCAAGAAAGAAAATAGAATAAACAGAGAAGTTCAAATTCTGATGTTACATGACTGTGTGCCCCTCCCATTGAAGCCCCTGAAAGCCTCCTGCAGCCAATGGCAGAATTTGGCCTAAAAGGTCTTAGCCAGATATTTCAAATCCAGAATTTGAACCTTCTCTTTCCCCAAATGTCAGATCTGGGGGAGGTTGGTTAACTTTTCCATTTCTAGTGATACAGCAATATTGCGCTTCTCATGTGACAGCTGGTTCAGGAACCAGTTTTTTGGCTAGCAGTAAATGTGAAAAATAGGTACATTGATTTACATGTTTAAAATGTACATTAATATTGAATAGAGATGAGTGCACAATGTATATTCAGCCATTTATCTGATACATTTTCTGTTTGCAAATTGCCAACAGGATTTTCTCAAACTTCTTTATTTGAAATTATCCACCAAATAATTTCTCAAGAGAATTTTTGGCTGTAGCTCACCTGTATCATATACAATCTGTATTAGCTGGACATATGGATCATACATTTTGTTCCTATTACATGATTAGAGGAGGTTAGCTGTTTCTGCAAATAGTCAGCAAAATTTGAGTAAAGCTGGCCCTTTTGGCAAACAATACAACCAACTCCTTTCCTAGAGTGGAAAGTGAATGGAATCAGGACACGGTCTCAGTGCCAGACTGTGACCCCTTACTCACACTGATGAGGGCTACTCTCCCATATAGTCCTGTTGATGTCGACAGCAGAATCTGAAGTCAATTGAACTATCTGGGTGAATAACTTCTCCATGATGTGATCTTTTCCCTTGTTAAAAAAAAAAAAAAAAAAAAAAAAAGAAAGAGTAGATGGTCAATGTAGTAGTAGTCACGGGTACATTTTTTTAAAAATTGTCTATTGAGTATTTCAAAGGTTATATTTAAGTATCGTTTCTATTTCTATTGCAGGAGAAACACAGCACTTTAAAGACGCATTTGCAGGGAATGATGCCAGTGTTATGGGATTACCTCTCGCTTTTTATTCAGGAATGTATGCCTATTCAGGCTGGTAAGTAGTCCAAAGATGTCCACTTGTATTATAGATTGTATGCTGTAACAAAGCCATGTATCTAAGTGTAAAAAATGACTGACATGTCCTATATTGTAGGATCATAGAAGATTAGGGTTGGAAGAGGCCTCAGGAGGTTATCTAGTCCAAACACCTGCTCAAAGCAGGACCAACCCCAGCTGAACATCCCAGCCAGGACTTTGTCAAGCCAGGCCTTAAAAACCTCTAAAGATAGAGATTCCACCACATACCTAGGTAACCCATTCTAATGCTTCACCACCTCCTGGTGAAATAGTTTTTCCTAATATCCAACCTAGACATCCTGCCCTGCAACTTGAGACCATTGCTTCTTGTTCTGTCATCTGCCACCACTGAGAACAGCTGAGCTCCATCCTCTTTGAAACCCCCCCCATCAGGTAGTTGAAGGCTGCTATTAAATCCCCCCTCACTCTTCTCTTCTGCAGACTAAATAAGCCCAGCTCCGTCAGCCTCTCCTCATAAGTCATGTAATCATTTTTATTGCCCTCCTCTGGACTCTCCAGTTTGTCCACATTCTTTCTGCTGTGGGGGGGCCCAAAACTGGACACGATACTCCAGATGTGGCCTCCCCAGTGCCAAATAGAGGGAAATAATCACTTCCCTCGATCTACTGGCAAACCTCTTACTAATGCAGCCCAATATGCCATTAGTCTTCTTGGCAACAAGGGCACACAGTTGGGTCATATCCAATTTCTAATCCACTGTAATCCCCAGATCCTTTTCTGCAGAACTGCCACTTAGCCAGTCAGTCTCCAGCCTGTAGCAGTGCATGGGATTCTTCTGTGTTAAGTGCAGGACTCTGCACTTGTCCTTGTTGAACCTCATCAGATTTCTTTTGGCCCAATCCTCCAATTTGTCTAGGTCACTCTGGACCTTATACCTACCCTCCAGTGTATCTACCTCTCCCTGCAGCTTAGTGTCATCTGCAAACTTGCTGAGGGTGCAATACATCCCATCATCAAGCTCATTAATGAAGATGTTGAACAAAACTGGCCCCAGGACCGAACCATGGGGCACTCTGCTGGACTAGACATCAGGCACTCTGCCAACTAGACATCGAGCCATCGATCACTACCTGATGAGCCCAAAGATCTAGCCAGCTTTCTATCCATTTTATAATCTATTCATCCAATCCATACTTCTTTAACTTGCTGGCAAGAATACTCTGGGAGACCATATCAAAAGCTTTGCTAAAGTCAAGGTATATCACATCCACCACTTTCCCCATATCCACAGAGCCAGTTATCTCATCATAGGAGACAATCAAGTTGGTCAGGCATGACTTGCCCTTGGTGAATCCATGTTGACTATTCCTGATCACCTTCCTCTCTTCCAAGTGCTTCAAAATGGATTCCTAAGGACCTGCTCCATGATTTTTCCAGGGGCTGAGGTAAGGCTGACCTGTTTGTAGTTCCCCGGTTTCTCCTTCTTCCCTTTTTTAAAGATGGGCACTATATTTGCCTTTTTCCAATTGTTCAGGACTTCCCTCGATCACCACAAGTTTTCAAAGATAATAGCCAATGGCTCTGCTATCACATCAGCCAACTCCCTCAACACTCTTGGATGCATTTCAGCTGGTTCCATGGACTTGTGCATATCCAGCTTTTCTAAATAGTCCTTAACCTTTTCTTTCACCACGGAGGTTTGCTCATCTCCTCTCCACACGGTGCTGTCCAGTGCAGCAATCTAGAAGCTGACCTTGTCTGTGAAGACCAAGGCAAAAAAGAGCATTGAGTACTTAGGCTTTTTCCACATCATCTGTCACTGTGTTGCCTCCCCCATTCAGTAAGAGTACCACACTTTCCCTGACCACTTTCTTGTTGCTAACATACCTGTAGAAACCCTTCTTGTTACCCTTCACATCCCTTGCTAGATGCAACTCCAGTTGTGCTTTGGCCTTCTGATTACACCCCTGCATGCTTGAGCAATATTTTTATACTTCTCCCTAGCAATCTCTCCAAGTTTCTACTTCTTGTAAGTTTCCTTTCTGTGTTTAAGCTCACCAGAGATTTCTCTGTTAAGCCAATCTGGTCGCCTGCCATATTTGCTGTTCTTTCTGCACATCGGGATGGTTTGTTTCTGCACCCTCAATCAGGCTTCTTTAAAATACAGTCAGCGTTCCTGGACTCCTTTCCTCCTCATATTAGCCTCTCAGAGGATCCTGCCTGTCAGTTCCCTGAGGGAGTCAGTGTCTGCTTTTCTGAAGTCCAGTTTCCATATTCTGCTGCTCTCCTTTTTGTCAGGATCCTGAATTCAACCGTCTCATGTATATCTTGTTTTAATGTATTAAGGGACAGATTTTGCTGGTTTTACTTATGTTCAGTAGTTACTTTGTGGGTAGCCCCATCAAGAGAGTATTTTTGCAGAGTAAGGTGAGTAAGCATGGACAAATCTGGCTCAAAATAATTATTGATTTACATTTTTGGCCTCAGGATAGAACTGAGGTGAGCAAGGAGGAATATACTTTAATTCTCATAATCTATTTTAATTAAAAGCAAACAGGAAAAAACATTCCCTTTGTTAAATATATGGTTATGTTATGCTATACAAAGCACACAGGATCTTTTATAGGAGAAGGCAAATACACAGCATTTACTGAAAATACAACAGTTAGCATATGCTTTTTAGTCTCTCAGGCCTGGTCTACACTACGCGTTTAAATCGATTTAAAGAGCGTTAAATCAATTTAACGCTGTACCCGTCCACACTACAACGCCCTTTATATCGATATAAAGGGCTCTTTAAATCGATTTCTGTACTCCACCCCGACGAGATGAGTAGCGCTAAATTCGATATTAACAATTCGGAGTACGGTTAGTGTGGACGGAAATCGACGTTATTGGCCTCCGGCGTATCCACAGTGCACCACTGGCCGCTCTGGTCAGCAATCTGAACTCGGATGCAGCGGCAGGTAACAGGAAAAGCCCGCAAACTTGAATTACATTTCTGCTTGCCCAGCGGGAGCTCTGATCAGCACGCGGGCGATGCAGTCTCAATCCAAAAGACTCCAGCATGCATGGACCGTACGGGAGATACTAGACCTGATCGCTGTATGGGAGACAAATCTGTTGTATCAGAGCTCCGTTAAGAACACAAAATGCCAAAGCGTTTGGAAAAAAAACTCCAGGATACACAGCACTGCGTGACAAGCGTACGAGAAGCCAGCGACTCAAATGACGCTCATGGAGGAGGAGGGTACTGAGGACTCCAGCTATCCCACGTCCCGCAGTCTCTGAAAGTATTTGCATTCTTGGCTGAGCTCCCAATGTCTGTAGTTCAAACACAGTGTCTGCGTGCGGAACAGCTTCAGTTTTTCCCCCCCCCCCCCCACCACATGAAAGAAAGGGAAGAAATCATTCCTTGATACTTTCAATGTCACCTATGTGTACTGATGCTGCTGTAGACGCGATGCTACAGCAGTGAAGAGCAGTATCCGCTCCTTCCCTCTCCCCCTCCCGTGGTAGACGGTGCTGTAGGACTGCCACCATCCTCGAACCCATGCCTGATAATTGCTCAATATCATGAGGAATGATTCCTGGTTACCCCAGTAGTAGACAACAGCTAATAAGCATCTTCATCATAGCAAGTGGGGCTTCAGCCCCCCTCCTTTCCAGTGTAAAGAAAGATTCCATACTGCCTGGACTGTCATAGCCCCGAAGGCTCTCCAAGTCTCTGTTTCTTTTTCCTGCATTTTTTATAACTTCATGACACAAATGTGGGGGGACACTGCCACAGACCAGGAGATTGGGGGGGAGGAAGTAACGGGTCGGTTGTTGCAGGGCACCTCCCGTGAATA
>NC_133773.1:52847391-52928258 GCF_003597395.2 Chelonoidis abingdonii | reverse complement strand
GGGGGAGACTGCGGGAACTATAGGATAGCTACGGAAGTGCTACCCACAATGCAACGCTTCAGAAATCGACGTTAGCCTCGGAGCATGGACGCACAACGACGAATTACTGTGCCTAGTGTGGCCGCATGAAATCGAATTTATAATATCAGTTTTATAAAAAAGATTTTAGCTAATTCGATATCATCCCGTAGTGTAGCCGTGGCCTCACACACACACGAGTGTGGAACTGGTCTCTTGTCAGTCACGATCTGATGCTCCAAGGCTTTGCAGGACTGAACCCAGAGTTCCATGGCAAAACGCCCCGGCTTTATAGTTGTCAATTCCCATTTGAGTCCATGCATTTTGCAATGTCATCCTGTAATCATTAGTCCTTAAGTGGCATTATCATTTGATGGTTATTGTCGGCTTCTCATCTTTATCTCCTTGTGGTAAACCCAGATAAACAGCTACAAAGGTGGGGTAGTAATTTAGTCCCAGGGGGTTAAAAGGCCTCTCTCAATCCACTGAGGAGAGAGAACCATGGAGAAATAAGGTACAGTTGTAACAGGGAACTAATTAGGTTCAGCTGGCTCCAACTGCTTGTGACCTTTTTAAACCCTCCCCTCACTGGAAGTGAGGTGTGTATGTGAGAGAAGCAGGGAAACTGCCAGTAGGCTGGATGCAGTAAGACCCTGAATCCTCCCAGGAAGGAAGGCTGCACTCCCTCCCCAGGAGGGAAGGAAAACAAGCACAAGGGGCTGACTGGGGAAAGGCATACCAGACCCTATGCTAGCAGTAAGAATTTGCCTTGTCCAAGCCTGTGTCTCCAAGGCTGAAAAGGACTGGGCCTGCTGAGGAGAGGAAGGTACTTTGCCACACTCCTATTTGTTGTCTCACCTTCGGGGGTGCCTGCCTCACCTCTGAGGTCATCAATGCTGCTAACATGTTTAGCACTGGCTACAATGGATATTTTCTGATAGTCTCCTGATCTTTCCAAGTCTCTCACTTTTTCTTGACCATCTGGACATTTTTGATGGTTTTTACACCTTATCTTTTCCTGATGCACACATTCCTCATTCACACAAACAGAAACCTTCAAAGGTATACAGACAGCAGTATTGTATATTCAGCAGAATACATTGTAAATCAAGCCTTGCTAAATCTTATAACTAAAACAATTCACATTGGGGCTTCAGGCCCTCAAGATTCCGCTAATCTCCCTAACATAGATACAATATGAGATCCTGTCTCTTACTTACTAAACCTTAAAACAAAGAAACGTATATTTAACTAGCGTGCCTAATTTGTAATACATATAGGAAACCATAGTAGACATTATAACTTATCCTAAAACAAAAGGGTGACCATAATCAGTCATAAGGATTGTTCTGGTCTGTCATTCCTTTCTGCTATTCAAAAAGGGTGGCTGACAGGATGAACCCAAATTATACATTAATTCTCATGGGACATTATAAAATCCTACTCCTACAGGTAATTGCATGCACAAATACTGTTTTATACAGGCAATTAAACAATTTGCAAGAGGAATTGTGTTTCATGTGGACCTCAGTCTCTACTTTATGAAAATGTAGTCCAAAAGGCTAGTGAAAACTGAGTGCTTGGAAGGGTATATTAATAACTTTAGCTAGGCCACAAAGTAATGATATAAAACCACTTTGCACTTGTTGACTAGCATCTTACACCATTGCAGTGGGAGTAAAGTACTATTCAGCATGAGCTACGGTATCAGAATCTGGCTCAAAGTATCTTGCTCAGAACTTTGCTCCAAGTTCTCTCTTTCCTTGTCACTAACGACACTATTGTAGGCTGGAAACAGGTTGGTGGTTTTAGCTTCTTCCTTATACTTTATTCATGCCCTATAGGTATTCCACATTGTGCACTGTTGATACACTGTCCAGCTGGAGTTTAAAAAGTACTGCAATGCACAGACAAGGTTTATTTTGAGAACTGTTTGAAAGCTTTTTTTCCCCTTTACACACTACTCACAGGCACTAAAACACTTTGCTTTATACAAAGAACAAGGCATGAATGATAAGGGTTTGGGTTTTTTTGGAAGTGGGAGGAATGGCAATGAGTTGAGTCAGATATTTGAATTCTCTGCCAGCCTGTAACTCCCCTTTTGTATAAAGGCATTACAAACATACACAGTGAATTATCGAACAAAACACATTCAGTTGTGTGTGTGGGGGGGCACCCTAGAGAATCCACAGCTTCAGAAAATAGAGCTGGTATTTTGAAAGCCGAAAGAAGTCTTCCTGATTATATGAAATCTCTCTCTCCCACCCACCCCTTCTTTCTCTCATTTACCTTTGAAATGGACTCTGGCTTAAAATACTTCCCTTAATGATCATTTTTGTTTTATTGCTACTTTGAAAACTCCTTGTTTGGACACTACTCACCCTTGAGCCTGTAAAATAGGTTTTAAAAATATTATCTTTATACCTTTTAGACCTAGTTACCTCCCTTTCCCAGCCAAAACACTGAGCTCCTCAAAATTTACATTTAAAATAAAAGGAATCACTTTTTGCGTTTCCCTTCCCAGCTACCGATTTTTAATCTTAGATCTTTATTTGCCATTTACATAAACAGCACTAACTTTTGCCAGTGCATCTTCCAAGCTTCCTCTCTTTGTCACTAGCTCAAGCTGATTTCTTTAGAGCAGACCAGACCAGAGCACTATGAGGTATGTCACACAGTAGCCTTGCTCTGTTAGTCACATGTGGCTAATTTAATCCAATAAGATAACTGCGAAGAAGCAGGGCAAAATTTGGTGTTGTGACCCAGGTTATTGGCGGAATTTAATACCTGCCCTAAGAGGCAGTGGTAAAATGAAGAACAAGGATGTTTTATTGGCTATGTCTGGAGTTTTATCTTGCATAGAGCAGGAGCAGAGTATTGTGTATATAAGTGGTGTGTGAAAAGTGAGAAGCAGGTCAAAGAATGTAGAGAAACACAGTCTTACATTACTAGGAAGACTGGTGCCTGGCCACCAAATTATTTCTGTCTAGTAGCTGGAATAAGATTTAAGAGATGAGCACGTAGTTAAATGCCTTATTAGGCATAAACCAACATCCTTACCTTACTCCCCGCTCCCTTTTTTACTCTGTGCACTTGCAAGTTAGGGAACAATTACTGAAGAAGTTTGAGACTTACTACTGCTCAGCATGTAGCCTTATGTATGCAGATGCATAGCTTTGTCTGGCTCTTCCACTGGAGTGCAATGGCCTAATTGATCATACAGTGGTCAGTGTCATGGCTTGCAGGATTAATGACCTTGGTCGCTGGGTATATATACATGACATTAACTAGAACTTCCAGTATTGGCTAAAATCAAGATGGTTTCTTTTGAAGTTGCTTCTATTCTGGTTGCTCCAAAGGTCTGGCCAAGGTCACTGATATAATGTTTACAAGACATTCTGTCAAATGCAAGCTTAAGGCTAGGGCCTAAGACTGAGATTTGTGTGGCTTGAGGGGGATATTTGGCCACATTTTATTTTCTGTATGTGAGCTTTGGAAAAAGCCATAATGCAATGTCATTCTACATTGGCATTGTGTAGGGTTTTGTCTGGTGTCCTGTTCTCTTTGATAAATAGCAAGCCAACTTTTCTTCCAAAATGGAAGGAAGACAGAAGGATAAGTAGGTGTGATTTCCTCCCTTAGTATAATTGCAAAAGTAGCTCTGTAAAGAAACTCTGATAATGGACAGGTCTGTTTATTGAATTAAAAACATCTACATAACTGTTGGAAAATTAATCTAGGATGAAAATGCACTAAAGTTTTTTAATTTTCCTCTTATTTTCTAGGTTTTACCTCAATTTTGTAACTGAAGAAGTGGAAAATCCTGAGAAGTAAGTACCTTATTTTCCCCCTTTCATTTTTAAAATGATCATAACACTAAAATGCTGCAGAAAAAGCAATGATTCCTGGAAACTCTGCATGCTGGTCAAGTTGCTTTTTCCAGCAGATCTGGTATTTATTTGAACTGCTGTTGCTTGAAGATTTGTTCTTTCTGGCCTTTGGTGACCTTATTGTGCATTCTACTTTCATACGCAGAGAAAGAAGAAGAGTAAGTAGATCTCCAGAGTTCTGAATCTCACCTTCGGGATACGAATAACTCCCAATGGTTTCATTCAGTGCAAGTTACTTGTGTCCTGCTGGGAAGAATCAGGCCCAAGAATGTATCTGAATTGCTATATTATGTGGCAATTTTTCAGTTTTTTAAATAGTGATCTAAACAGCTAATTCTACAGTTCAGCAAAAGAATAACTTGATTTAGTCACACAGGGTACATCTACAGAGCAAGTGGCAACCCACTGCCGTGAGTCTGAAAGCTCACATCTACAGATTTGGGCTTGTGGGACTCATGCTATGACACTACAAATAGTTGTGTAGACATTTGGGCTTGGGTTGGAGCTCAGATTCTGAAGACTAGGGAGGGAGGTGGGCTTCAGCCTCCAAGTTGAGTTGCAATTTCTACACAGCTGTTTTTAGTGCTGTAATCTGAGCCCCACAGCCTGAGTTTGTAGACCCAGGATCTGAGACTTGTAGGGTTATCTCTGTAAATGTTATCCATGGAATAACACAATGAGCAACATGAGCATGTGTCAGTCTTTCACAACCAATATGAGCTTGTAGCTCTGGTTACCCATTAAAAAAGTTATGGATTTCCTTTTGATTCTTATTTGTTGTCTGCCCCTAATAATTACAAATGAATATTCTCCTTAAAGAAAAAATGGCTAGATTCTGAAAACAAGTCATTTGGCTTCTGAGCTGTGAAAGCCTGGGTAAAGCTATATAAAGATGGTAAAATGGACTCTTGTGGGCTGTAGGCGCACGTGTGTCTGTATATACATTATAATCTTGTGAGAAAAAAGGAGAGACATCTACATTTCTTTTGGTGGGGGAAAAGAACCTTTTTCAAGCAGTTTTTTTGTTTTGTTTGTTATTAGTCTTATTGCTTATGTTCAGGTATCTGGAATGCTGCAGTAAGTCCTGGGGAGATGGATTAGTGGGCAGAGGTAGTCAAGGGTTTGTATTAGATAGTATTCCTCTCCTGGATCTGTGAGTTATATGGCTATTATCAATATATTTGAGATTATTTTACAAATGTGCATGTGGATGCACACAAAAATCCCGCCAGACTTTCCATATAGTTAAATCTCTTTGTTTAATTACAATATATTCTTCAGTGTGCAAGTTCTCAATGTTACTAATTATTTTTGTTATGGATAATTTTGTGACTGTCCTGCTTCTGATTAGGTCAGCACAAGTTTTTTGTCATTGGGTTAAATGAGTGAGAGATCAGGTACTATACATTTCTCAGCATATTGCCTCTCTGATGGTTAGAACATAAGGGACACTATTCTGTCTTTAAAAGTACAAATAAAATTATTACATCCCACAGAATATATATATATATAGTGGGCTAGATCCTTATCTGCCTGTGAGATCTACTCGGTACCACTTGGGAAGAGGAGAGTGTAAAGGTGGCTTTAAGGTAGGGTGACCAGATGTCCTGATTTTATAGGGACAGTCCCGATTTTGGGGTCTTTTTCTTATATAGGTTCCTATTACTTCCCACCCCCTGTCCTGATTCTTCACATTTTCTGTCTGGTCACCCTACTTTAAGGCTGCCCCAGGTACACTCCCTTTCTCATGGAAACATCCAGGCAGGGATTCCCCTTAGGTATGGAGAATCTTTAGAGAGCTGGTTAAACTTGTATTGTAGCTGCTTTGCACAGCTGGACCAGACCAAAGAATTGTGGAGATATGTATTGTTTCAGAACTCTGATAGTCCAGCTGATTTGATGTGTTCATTAAAAGATAGTTTCAGAAAAAGGAGCTCAGCTTTACGTGTGTTGAGTTGCTTCCTCCATGCTACAAAGCTGCTGAAGCATCAGATTATCACTCTTCCTATTCAGGGTGCTGTTTGCATGGGAGATAAAGGAAGATGCCCTGTGTTTACTGTGCATCTGAGGGCACATTCTCTACATGAATGTAGAAGTACATAAGAAAAAGATGATTTTTTTTTTTTAAAATTCAGTTGCTGCATGAAGGCAGTATTGTAAAGATGCTGTTTGCTGTTAACCATGCTGAAAGGAATTCTTCATCTGAAATTTCTTCAGAACTAGAATAGAAAGATACCATTGCCTGGCTATTGTGGCCCCGCATCCCCAAAAAAAGGCTTTTGAAGATAGCTTTGACTAATATTAATAGGGGCTGACTCAACGCCACTGAAATAATGGAAGTGTTTCCATTGACTTCAATGAGCATTGAGTCTCAGGCCCCTAAACAGCAGCTGGTGACAGGCATTTATCAGGCCATGTTGTTGTTTATAAATTCTTTGAGCTGTGATGCTGACATTGCTTAAAATGCTTTCCATCAGTGTTATGTTAAAGATTACACAGCAGTGTTGGATTGGTATTACACAATGGGATTTAAACAAAAACTAGGGGTGTTGCCCTAAGCAGGTTAACATTTGTAACTCCTCCAGGTGTGTAATTTGTAATATATTTGTAAATGGCAGTAGATACAAATTACTTCAGGAGCAAGGGAATTTGCAGTGATTCCTTCTGTGTTGTGATGTGCCAAGGTAAATGTTTGTTCAGAATCAGTCACAGTTGTATATTTCTAGGTGTGGCACAGCATATAAAATAACTGACAGCTGGTACTTGGGTGAATGATCAGCTGATTCTCAAACAGTATCAACCAGCCTCCTGCCAACCTGTAACAAAATGTGCCTAAACTGTTATGTGGAGAATATGACTAATTACATCACTAGGAAAGGGAGATGTTAGAGCACCTACAGTCCTTGCAACAAAGCTGTCAAATGCCCGCATTTGGTGCATAGTGCCCTTTTCACTGGCTCATCCTCTGAATCCCTCTCTACATCTGCATTATGAAGTGAGTGGAAGGGACCAATACTTCAGAGTCCATGCTAAAGAACACAGGGAGATGCAGACAGCTGCTTCATTGTCTTCTAGACTGTAAACTCTTAAGGGCATAGATTACCTTGTCTTCTGTGTCATGTATAGGACCAGAAACATTATTGGGGTGTATCAAATATATTAGAAAATTATATGTTATAATTAAAAAATACTCCAAAAAGTGCCACCCCACAACTCTACCAGCTGGGAATGGTGTGTGTACGAGACAGTCTGCAATTGATTGTGTTTGGTTAGGCCCACTGCACCCACAAAAACCCCCTTAAAGTCAAGAGGAATTTGTGCATGAGCACAGCCCTCTGCACTCAGGCAACAAATTGCAGGATCAGGACCTTAAACAGGTTAAATCCTCTGAGTCTGAGGCACTCAAATACCAAGTTGGTGTAAAATCCTAGATAGACAGAAGTGATAGAGAATACACGGATACTGAATGGAGGGGGGGGGCGAGAGGGAAGATACTTGAAGCTATAGAAGACACGTGGAAGAGAAAAGAAACCGAAAGAAAGTGAGCGATCTTTTTTTTTTTTTTTTTTAACTTTTTAAAACTGAAAATACTATTGGCCTTGGGATGGAGGAGGATTGAATCCCACTTCAGACATGATATATACGCCCTAATTTTGCTTTGAAAAGTGCATTAATATGTCACAATTTAAAGATTTAAGGATAGGCGTGTTTTTTATTTCCTACTGAAACTCTGTTAATTACCTTTTTCTCAAGCCTGGAGTTTCATTCTTTAATTGTTGTAAGCGCAAGTGTAAAGAGCAAAGCCCCTAATGTACTGGTGGGACCTGAAGAAACACAGAGGTTAATGATAGCTTCATGCAGACTCTAAGGTCACGGTGTTCAGCTCATTAACTATGCATTTTATTTAATAACTTGAAATAATTTTGTTAACCAAGAATATTTGAAATTGCAGTGAAATCCATTCTTTCTGCAGTGAAAAATTAACTTCCACGTATATGTGCTGTGTCAATAAGGATTATTATTCAAGATAAAAATATTTGAATAACCCTGAAAGTAAAACTTTGTTAAATTATATCATGCAACCATGCCATCTGCAGCTGTGATCTCTTCATTTGTCATACATGATAAGGATTAGGCCTCGTCAGGACTGAAAAACCAGTTAATGAGCAAACAACCAGTACTCTGAAAGCAAGCAATTTTGTTACTTTAAAAATGACAGAGGAAGCAGTATCAGGAAGTATATTTAGAGGACTGGAAATTGAGCATATTGAACCTTCAGACTCATCTCATATATGGTCTTTAGGTTTATTCTGTGCTTTGTGCTAACTTGAATGTCCTCATAGTCTTTGGCCAAGACCTTAACTACAGATATCCGTCCCTTCATTACCGCTCTTCAGCATGGATCAGATTTCAGGATCAAGACCCTAGTTTGTAAAGAACATTTAGGAGCCCTTGGGATGAAAGATGTGTTAGAAATTATCAGTATGTATTTGCATTAGAGTTGTGCCTTGAGGGCCCAAACAAGATCAGATCCCCACTGTATCAGGTACTGCACAAACAGAGAGTAGGAGATTGTCCCTTTTCAGAATTGTTGATAGTTTAGAGCCCCAATCCTGCATTGTTATATGTAAGTGGACTGCTGAACCTGCACTGATCACAGTACAAGATTAGAGTATAAATGGTAAAGACAGAAGAAAATATTATTCCCATTTTATAAATGAGAAGCTGACTCAGAGTCTTTAACGACTTGCTCAAAGTCAAACCGGAAGTCTGTGGTGGAGTTGAAAATTAAATCCAGATCTCTTGAGTCACAATCTAGTTTTAACAACAAAACCATCCTTTCTCTCTGGAAATATAAGTGGTGGTGGTTGTTACCATTTTTATAATTATTACATTTTAAAAAACAAATCTACTGTAATATTAGTAGCATCAAATGAAGAAGAAAAGAAGACATCTGTTTAGTGTCCTGATGTCTAACAATATGATACCTCAAGTTGGTAAAATATCTGGAAGCATATATATTAGGAAACATCTTTAGTCTAAGGCACAATTAGCCATTGTAATTAACTATGGCATAATTCTTTTTTTAAAAGTTTCATTTTCTTGCAAATATTCTGTTTCTGCTTGTAATATAACATTGGTTCAACACAGGCAATCTATCATTGTTTAAAAAGTTACACAGTGCAAAGAATGTATTATTGAGATGTATAGTGTTTGTAAGCCTGCTCTCAGATTGATAAATCATGTCTTGTGCTGTGGAAAAGCCAAGAAATGAATTGCTTTGCTATGACCTTGGGGTCTAAGATTAGTCAGTTTGTCTATTAGACTTTTCCGGTGTTCTTTTCACTTCATTTGTTCCTTCTTTTCTAAGGAGCCAAGAAACAGTAGACTTATAGCAAGTTACCAAGGCTTGATATCATCAGTCATTTTGGAAAAGCAGGGTACCAAAATGCTTTGTATAATCTTGGTTTTCTATTGGTTTAAATAATTTGAGTGTCATGTTTAATTAATATATTGTCTGTCCAATTTCTATTAATTAACACTTGAATGTCACACCTAGCATCAATGAAAACTGAAAGGGGAAGCCCTCTCCTGGAAATTTTTCAAAAATGTCTGAGTATGATATGGACACAGATGAATGAAACGAGAGAGGCTTCAAAAATGTGTGTGTGAAATTACAACATGTGGGTGGTTTGTGACCATTTAATCTTTGACATGGCACAATATGATGCGCCAAAATGTCAATGTAAGTCAATAACTTTAACTTTAATCATGCTGTCACCAACAATTCAACACCCTTGGTGGTTTGTTGGCAGCAGGGTTCAAACTCAGAAGTTCTGGATCTAAAAGTATGAGTCTCTACTACTTGAGCTAGAATATGCAGCTCTGTTAATGCAAAGCTGTAGCAGATCCATTATCCCCTTTCTGTGATGTAATGACACGTGTGAGAGAGAGAGAAACAACACTACTGTGTATGTCTGGGTTACATTGAGCACCTACAGTTCCTACTGACTTCAATGTGAGTTGTTCATGCGCAGCATCTATGAAGATGAGGTACCTAAAATGGAGTTTTTTTTAATTTAAAAATGTTGGCTTTAAGCACTTTATTCCTCAGTTTACAGATCTATGAAATGGGGACAATATCTGACTTTATGTAGGTTTAAAGCCTGATTTGAAGCCCATTGACTCAATCTCTTAAAGCATTAATGTTTGTAAAGTGCTTTGATGAAAAATGAATAGTAGTACAAAGCATTATATTTATAAACTAGCTGCTGCTTCTAGGTTTGAAAAGTCTCTGGATTTTGAAACATTGTGTTCAAATACTTTATCCAGTTTATTCACAAGGAGATGGCTCCTCCTTTTTGCACTTTAAGGCCCTGATCTGACAAAGAATTGTGTTCAGTGATGTAAGTTGTATGTCTCAGTCCATGTAGCCACATGTGAGAATCTTTGCAGGATTGGGTCATAGGACTGTGGGGCTGGCTGATATGGATGCAATTTTCTTTTCCAGTAAAATGCAGCAGAATTATTCTCAAACCACAGTTAGACAGCTCTATTTCCCCCCCTCTCTTTGGAAACTTATACCCAGATTAATATATCCTGCCTAAAGGGACACAGTTACTGTACCTTGGGATCAAAATCCTTTTTGCAGTAAGTCTGCTTCAGATATGCATAAAAGATATATTTGGCTCCAAGTCAATTTGTTCATGTATGGCCAAAGTGCCAAATAAGTAGTGTAGAAATTATAGGATTATATTGTAATATTTTATCATGAGGTAATCAAAGGTAACATATATTAATCTTTCAAATGCTTTACAAAGCCCATTTGCTGGTGTGAATTTATAAGATGTCCAGCTACCCTCAAGTAAAAATTGAAGGGCAATTTTGTATTTTCCTTCATTTTTCCTCAGTATTCTTTTGTGTCTTGTGATATTTTTGTTTTTGAATCTTTATCTCAGAATCATTGTATATAATTTTAAAAAACAAGTATTTCTAAATCATGTCTTTCTCAAAATTATATTGTTTCTAAAATTTCACGTAGAGCCCTAGAACAAATCCTGCAAGGTGATCAGGACCTTAAACTCCCATCAACTTCTGCAGAACTTTGGGACGCTGCTCCTGATTCAATGCCCCTTGAAGTACCTGGAAAGTCTCCAATTTACTTCAGTGAGCTTTGGATCAGATCCATAGTCTGCCACATGACTAATTTCTTATAGCTTCATTAAAGGGGCACTTCTGTGTTGAAAATGATACATAATAATCATATACTGAGCTAAGCTGCACCAAGAGCTCTGAACCGAGAGAGATATTAAGGTACTTCCTACCTTTGACTCCAGATGATATCCAGAGATAGGACCTCTACCTCATTCGCTCCTACCAGAGATAGAAGCTGAAGGGGTGGTCTGCTGTTATCTTTAAGATTACAATGCTATCTAATCCATGAACAGTCTGGAAAGTTGAAGTAATGGTTTCACAATCAAATCTTCATGTATCTATAACTCATTAACTAGTAAGAGTCTGCTGATCATGGTGAACAAAGGAGATTAATTTAACAGGTGGAATTTCCTGCCCAGAAAGTAAACGTTGGTTTTGCTCCTGATGAAGCCTCTAAAAATGCATACAACTAAATGACGTATGTAATTCAGTCATGGACTAAGTGTGTATCATGATTGCATGAGGTGGGAGAGTTGGTTTGCCAGTCTGAGAATCCGTCTTGCTAAAATGAACTTTCCTGTACCTTTGCACATTTGCTGAGAGTGTTGGCTGGCCCCATGCAGCTAAAATTATGTTTGCGTTTGCATTATATCCACCTATTTTTATGTCTTTCTAAATTACCTATAAATTCTTTTCTGAAACTTGGCCTTTCATTCCTAGATGGATTTCTTCTTAAATACAAATTTTTTTGGGGAAAAAAAATCTGTTCAGCTCTTTGAAAATTGAGTGTGCAATAAAAAAAAAAAAAACTTGACTCATTTCAGGTGCTTTTCACAGCTTCTGAAACTTCAAAATACTTTCATTTTTGGACTAAATGGCCTGACTGTTAGTTTAAAATGCAGGCTAGTCAAGACTTAGGGGCATTTTTTAAAAAAAGCAGTTTAAAAAGAACAATGATTTTGTTTCGCAGTTTGCGGGCCCTATGCATGAATTGTGACAAGGAATGAAGGTGCTTCTTACGGCTCTGCATGTGAGGAGTTCTAAGGAGAATCTTTGACATCCCTACCTATCACATGGATGATTTGAGGTGCGGAAACAGGGCAGCTGCAAGTGGAGGCTACCTAAAGGAAAGAGCAGAAAAGGCTGAAAGCTGGAATGGCCTTGTGTTCTGAGTTGTTTTGTTCTTGTTTAGGATCCTTTTTGTATTAAGAAAGCAGCTTATCAGAGAGGGACTTGAATTGAACCATACTTTGAGGCTTTATTTTATCTGTCCTGGCTGAGCTATTTGCCCCCTGGCTTGACTATATATCGGTGGAATATTTCTCTGGTTCCATGCTCATCTAGGCAGTTGAATAATTTTCTGATGACAGTATCTGTTCCATTCTGTTGAGTCAACTGTCAACTGTTAAAAATGCCTTTCACACATGCGTAGCGGGTTGGGGTGGGGGGATTAAGATGACCAAGCAGCCCAACTCTGAATACTTTTTTTTTCATTTCAGACCTTTATTTTAAGAAAATTCACGTATTACAAAGAGTATATAAGAGCAAACTGGTCTTACATGCATGCAAACATCTATCTTCCTGCAACAAGTGTCCTGTGACAAGGAGCTTTAAAAAGGTGGGTGTCGGGGGGCTGACTTAGTTTTCACAGAAACTCAGTTCTCTGAGACAGGGGATTCAGTATGGGCAATCATTGACTTTGTCTTATTTTTCTAAAAGGCAACCAAAAGGCCATGTTAATCTATAGGATCATTTGAACCAAGAGTACAGTGGAACATGATTAATGTGCCAAACTGGACTAAGAGAACAGGCAGTGGGAACTTTTTCTCCAGCACCAAAGAACCTTTTCCAGCAGGTGGGGCTACCTCAAATGTCATTAATTTTTAGATTGAACTTGTAAGGAGAATCCATAGCTTCCTGGTGGAGAGCAGAATCTTCCATGGCCTCTAGGATGTGGATACTGAATCCCCCTCTCTGAGAACTGAGTTTCTGTGAAATATAATTCAGCCCACCCCCTTAAAGCTCCCTGTCACAGGAGACATGCTGCAGGAAGATAGATGTTTGCGTGCATGTAAGACCAGTGTGCTCTTGTATACTCTTTGTAATACATGGATTTTCTTAAAATAAAGGTCTGAAATGCGAACAAACAAACAAAAAAACAACCATATTCAGAGCTGGGCTACCTGGTCATCTTCATCCCCCCTGCTACGCATGTTTGCCCATTGCAGCTGATTAGGGTTCTCAGAATACTTTGTGGCCTGGCATAATGTGAGCTACGATACCTATTACCTACAACATGATAAATTAAGGATGCAAATTCAGCCCTCTAATTCTGGATTCCTTTGCTTTTATCTGTTTAATGAAAATCCTTCATTAACCCTATATGGGACAAATCCTGCCCTCTGCTCTGTGGCTGTAGCAGAGCCCACTGCACTGAGCTGTTGCCAGTTTGGGAGAGGTCAAAGGCAGAATTTGGGGAGCACCATTTGTCTCATGCAACACAACTCCTGTGGACCCAGAACATGTGTACAAAAATTCCCTGGTTTGGAAAGCTATTCCTCTACCTCAGCTATTATGACATATACACGTGATAGTGATATGAGTCCATCTGAAGGCTATGTGCAAGGAGAGGGCAGGGACAATGAATCACTGTATGAATGCCCCTGTTGTTTCTCCCTCCCAGTAGAGTGCAGGCAGCATAAAGGCTACTGCAGCCTCAGGGCCACAGTACAGGCTGCAGTTCAGTGAAAGATGATTCTTCTTCCTTACCCCCATGAAAAACCCCAGCTGCTGGGTCTGTGTACTGCTTTCTAGGATTTGTCCTTTTGTGTGAATATTTAAATACTGCACATTTAGAAACTGATCGGCTCAATAATTATTAGCTCAAACTGTAACATCTGTGATGGTTAATGTCTTCTGTGTGGCTTTTCTTTTTTCCTCCATTTTTTCTCAGTTTTCCAAGTCATTTTTACGGCTGGTTGGGAAACATGCCTGTGCAGAGAGTCATTTCCCATACCATGGGAAACAGAAATTATCTCTAGTTGCATCTTAAGGCATTTGTAATCTCTGCCACTGGAGGCTGTTTTCCAAAAACCTATCTGACTTCTGAATTGGTTTTCTGAGAAGACAACCCACTAGTTCTTTAAAATCAGATGACTTTCTGGCGTTTTGTCTACTATATCTACTCCATTGTCTCTCTATTTTAATCTAAAAAGAGCATTACACTTCTGTAATTTTTACTAGATTGGCTGCCAGTAAGATCTATTTGTGACAAAGACTTAGCTGATATGCCAATCAATGCATGTGTGTAACAGTCAGGATCGAGGCTGATGTAATCTGTGGTTTCTATAAATGTTGCAGAGATATGGTTTAATATTGATTAGAACAACAGGATGCCTCATAAAATTACAGTGAAATAGGCTAAATGTGCCAATTCACTATCAAATAGAAATGATAAGGTTGCTTCTACAATTATAATGGGGCAAAATGTCACAACCTTTGTGAGAAATCCATCCACACACAATAGTTCCGTTGAAATTAGTAAAGACTGTAGGATTGGATCCTTGGGCTCTGAAGACCTAACAAACAAAATCCTAGCTGACTTCTTTGATAAAACTATTATTCCTGTAGAATAAGAGTTAGCATCAGGCACTTACTGTGTGTGGACACATAAGGAGGAAAAAAGAGAGTATGAGGGGATATCAAAAATAAATGTGATAGGCTCAGGGTTGCTTTTATCAGTGTTGCTGTCATGTATTTACATCTGTAGATATGTGTATCCTAATAAAAAGAGAAGTTCCAGAATGGTTATTACTTTTTCACTCTCCACTAACTGACTGATGTAGGAGCCAATCATAAGTCATGTCAGCTTGTTAGACTTATGAGTTTGCACATTTTAGTAAACCAATGCAGATGTTTTAAAAGGCTGTCAGTTGTCTAACGAAAAAGAGGGGTAGGGCCAGTGTAACTGGAGAAAAAGAACAGAAGAAAGGGACAAATGAATTGCTAGGGAGAAGGCCATGATATTGTATTGGCATAGGCCACAGTCTGTGTTTCTATTTCTGTGGGGTACAGTAACCAGGCCCAGCCACTTCCCTTTTGCTCCCTCATGACCAAGGGTCACATTGTAGGCAGCCTGCATCAGTTTCCCCTCTTGGAATGCCCAGACTTTTTTCTTGGCCAAAAATACCCCTCCTTGAGGACTAGGTTTATTAATATAACATAAATTGCACATAAAACTCAGAATACCAAAGTCCATGCATGGTCCTCATAACCTCACATGGCTTGAGCATTGGCCTGCTAAACCCAGGGTTGTGAGTTCAATCCTTGAGGGGGCCATTTAGGGAACTGGGGTAAAAATCCGTCTGGGGATTGGTCCTGCTTTGAGCAGGGGGTTGGACTAGATGACCTTCTGAGGTCCCTTCCAACCCTAATCTTCTATGATTCTATAACATAAGGTTTCTCTTCCTTTTTCTTTTCAAGCTTTCCTGTCTGGACCTTTGCAATTTCTCCCCTGCTTGGTCAAGGTCTATCCCAGGCCCCTCTGCCTGGGACAACTCCCCTGGTCTTAGGGTTATCCCTGAGAGAGCCTTTCCTCAGTCTGCCACAACTCCCCTCCTCTTCATTGCAACCTCCTGCTGCTCTTTATAGGAGAATCACGTTGCTGTCTCTCTCCCAGAGGTGGCTCATTCTGTAATCAGGGTTAATGAGCCTCAGACTTCAAAGGGTGAGCCACTTTGTTACAGGTACTCTTGTCTACATTAGTGACTCCCAGTTATAGGCTGTCAGCCACTGATGACCCATGGAGTATTTGGTGTGCTTTACACAGAGATGGCTGGTCACATGATGTTGGCTGTCCTTGTTTCCAGATGCTTCTATAGGAGTCTAGGGTTTTCATTGCAAAGCAGAATATGGATGCCTGTAAAAGTGTCTGGACTGAGGAGAAGGAATTGTCCTACATAGTTGCTGCTACATAAGAGGAGGAGGAGCAGAGGAAATAAGCTGCCAGCTATTATTGGTGAGGAATATACAGGGAAGAAAGGAATGAGGCTACCAGATATTATGACTACAGAAGCAAGGAGAGAAAAGGATCAGATGACTGGGCAACGTCTGGTGGCAGAAGGGAAACAAGTGAGGAAACGTGCAGGGGAAGAAGAGGTGAAGTGGACCAGGCAGCAGAGAAGCTTGTAGAGGGGAGCAGGAGAGATAAAAGATGGAATGGGTATGATGGGAAGAGCAGAGAGCGTGATTAGCTCTTTTTCAAGGAGGATGCAACAGTTACTGCACTAGAAGCTTCTAAAAAGTCATCTTCAATATTACTTTTCCACAAAGGCAATTACTGTAATTGCCACAAGGATGTTAAGAGATTGTGAATGAGTTGGAAAGTGATCTGTCTAATCACAGTGGGAGAGGAGGCAGGCGGTGAGAACAATCTCTTTAAGATGGAAACGAGTTCTTGATATCTATCTCTGTTTAGATATCATCTTCATCTGGTGAGGGTAAAGAGCATAAGCTGAGATGGATATGGGAATGACTGACCTTCCAGGGAGCAACATAAATCCTGAAGCAGATTCTGAAAACAATTTAAACCATGTAAAGATTTCAAAATTAGAAGTGCAAGTAATTCTAATCCGGTCAGGGCAGTTCATTTAGGGATAAATTTGCAGAACAATGCATGGAAGTTTAGAAATGTAATTTCCATTAGGTGAGAAAGGCATGTCCCCACTGGTTGGCTGGTGATACAAGTTGTCAAGCACGAGCATGCACGGTGATGAGGTACCAGACTACTGTTTCTGGTCAGGATAATGATGGAGAACCAGGAATGCATTGCTATTTTCTAAGACGATCTCTCCTGCCCACTAGAAAGGGGGAAGTGCATTGTCCCTTGCACACCATTCTGATTTCAATATGACAGTTCCATTGGGGCTTTATAATGTTTGAAGACAATAATGGCATAATTCCAGCATGTGCCATGCTACTGGTAGAAGATAAGGCCAACAGGTCCACACGAGTCAGGTGCCCATCCATGAAGTTCTGAGAGGTAAGACCTAGCATCCACTGTGTTCGGAGACTTTTCTCCCTGCCAAATCCATAAATTCCCAAGCTCCTTCCCCTTGAGGGGACACTATTATTAAAAACTCAATAAGAGGAAACTCAGTTTTCCCATCCCTCCATCTCCACAACTTCTGGGTTTCTCCAAAGATGAGAACCAAAATCACTCCAGGTTTGGAAGTAAAGGGACCACTTGAGGGGGGAAGTTTACACTGAGGTTTGTAGTTACAGAATTTTGCAGTTTTATGCTGGTTTAGTGGCTCAGATGTTTGTATTTATTGTTGGAATTGTCAGTGGTTAACAGTTCTGGCTTATCTCTGTATTTCATGTTTTGTTTGCACTGTGTTGTAGTGCATCACTATGCATACAGTTTCTTTGTGTCAAGCCCTAGTGATCTACTGATGTGCTAATCTGCTAAGTATGCAGTGTGTTTGCTTTTCTTTTGTTTATGTGAAGCATAGTTACAATAAATCCACCTTGCTAAGAGAAGTAAAAAGCTTTTACCCATAATCCACCTTGAGTATGTCAAGATTTCAATCTCAGCTTTATTTTACTTCACATGTAACAGTGAAACTTTCTAAGTTTTCATATACCTGCATCTTTCCCCATTCATGCCTCTTTGACATATGAAGTCCCTTGACAAGTTGATGTTGTTTGTATATTTTAAATTTTATCTTTCACTGAGGGATATACAATCCTCAAGCTTTACTGTTACCAGTCGAGCGAGAAGATAGTATCCTTTTTTTTATAGGAACTCGGAGTTTCTTACTGGGATTTACACAGGAAAAACTAGAAATCTCTTGCAGGACAGGTGGAAAGATAGAGCTCCAGAACTGTGAGAATTTTTTTTATATGAGAGAACCACGGCCATTGTGAACTCTCATGTAAACACAGGGAGCTAAATTCTTTCATCAGATGTGTTGAGTGGATTTTAGATGAACTGCTTGTATCTTGGATGCTGTGGCAATCCTCTGGAGCCTTCTGTATACTTTATAGTGTTTTTATACCCTGCTCCATTCATGTCCTGTGTATCTCTCATAGAACATGTGGTTTGACCAAAAGGCTCTATCAATTTGGTACTTTTCAAAGCACTGAATTCACTTAAACTAAAATGGGTTCAAAAATGTGTAATATATGCAGTCAAATCAGTGGGAGTTTTGCCTGAGTAAGGACTGCAAAATGTGGCCCCTTTTGGAACCACACAACATGGTTTTCTGTGGAGTGGAGCAGCTACAACAAATATGATATTAATATTAAAGAACTCCAGATGTGTACATTTGATTGCCAGGTGTGTCTGATCACATTCTGAACTAAGAACCAGGCAAGTTATTTGTAATAAAATGCAAATATTTATGAAGTGTTTTATAGAATATGTATTTGCATAACTTCCATTCAAAGGGCAGGCTCCAATGTCCACTGAAGAAAATGGGAGTATTTTTCCAGTGACTTCAGTGACATTAGATCAGACCCTCTGTGTGCAACAGCCCCATCTGAAAAAGGTAGTTTTTTCTTTCTCTCACATTAATGTTTGTGTTTCCATTCTTAGCAGACCTGTGTAGGGGCTTTGATTTGCAGTGATTCACAGAAGTATGTGGAGTTGGTTCATGCTTTGGCTTTAAATAAAATTAATATCTCAGTGTGAAACCCAACATGATCTATCCATGATGCTGGGTAGATCTAGTGCACACTTTCCACACAGAGAACTAGGGAACCTTGCTTGGAGAAGCACTTTGGTGCTGTTTTGCCCAGGATCCATTGAAAACATGCCTATCTCCTGGCTAACGCTTGCTTCTCATGGTAGTGAGTTGATAGCTAAGTTGGGGAAGGTTGGTGTATTGGTTGAATCCGTGTTTTAGTGCATCACAGTGTGTTGTGGAGGAATTCTTTCCTACTGGTTGCATGTGAGGGAGAGCCTCCTACACATATAGAACAAAAGAAGCACATATTCTACCTGGGTCAGCAGTAAAGCTAGCTGAATAACTTGATCAAATAATTTCACGTTTTTTCCAAATTAAATATACAACAGATGCCTTCATTATTCACTCTACTTTCATCAATAGTGAAATTATTTTAAGTTACACTGTAGTCATATAAAAACAAATTTGAATTAGTAGATACTGCTTTGCGATATACATATGCATTGTATACTGACATTTTTTAAGCTCTTGGTTCACAGTTTGACTGATACATTGGTAGTCTGGACTTCAATATTTTGGAATCGTAAAGAAAGTACAACGATAGAGGCACTTTAAACAAAGGGCTTATATAAGATTTTTATCACTGGAAGTCATTACCTTACATTAAACCTGTGTCCATGAACTGTGAATTAAGCGGATTAATATCAGATCTTAAGAACTCAAGAAGAGCTGTAGAGTGAACAATTTGCATTTACCAAAATACCTAATGCTGTGATCTGTTGTATTGATTCTCATTAACTTATGGGACTTCTGGGTTAAGTACTGCTATTACTTGCATCTTTATCATGTCATTATTTTTTGAGTGCACTACAATAGTATCTAACTCATTTCTTAGAAGTATTAAAAGTAGTTCTGGTTACTCAATCTTGAAAAGGACATAGGAAAAAAAAGGCAGCAGTGGGGTGGGAATTAGAGGGTGTTCAGACCTAGGCAATGAGAATAATTAGGGGATGTAAAACTGCTATATGAATAGAGCTTGAACTGTTGACTGGGATTTCCTTATCTTAGAGATGACGCAGATGGGAGGAGAGACAATAAAAGGATATAAAATAAGGACTGGTAGACACAGAAAGGAGACAAGGTGATTTTATTTAACCTGTGTCAAGATATGAGAACAAAGAGCTACTGTGTAAAATTGAATAGAGACAGATTCAAAAGTGATAGAAAGCAAATAGTTTTGCAACACACAAATAGCCCATGGATCTCATTGCTACATGATATCACTGAGGTCAATATATCAGCACAATTCTAAAATGGATTAGATATTCATACGCATATGAACAATATCCAGAGTCATCTCAGTAAATATATTTTTTTTATATTTTGGAAGGGATATAAATCCTCATGCTTCAAGGGCTTAAGGCAATGTCTATCTACTGAGAACGAGAAGGAATTTTTCTCCAAGAGCTGTTATCCTGTAACTGTCTACAACAGGGTTTCTTAAACCATCCTCTGAAACTTCTGTATTGGCCACTGTCGGAGACAAGATACTGGACTGAATGGCCCTTGGTCTGTGGGAACACTCCTCCTCACCAAAGCCCCAGTTCTGCAGTCTGCTCTGGACTTACTCCAATTATTTGAATTGCTTGCAGGATCAAAGCCCAAGTTTATTCTTTTCCATCTACTTAACATTTTCTTCATTCCTTCCAACAGGTCGAAATGTTCAACTTTTGTTTCCTGAAGTCTATTTGAGTAAGAGCTGTTTTGTTGTGGAGCACTGGAATGTGTGCTATGTTTGTGTACTCCTTTGTATGTTGGCTTCACAAATATTTGCACATTTTTGAGAGGCTTGGTTTTTGTTTTTGGGCTTCATCTCTGCTAGTTCTGAGGCAGAATAGCATGACATATTGTAGATCTTAAAGAGGAGTTACTCTTTTTTTGTTTTAAGTTTTGGTGTGAAAAAGCTGTGGATCATTTTGTTTTGCCATAGACACAGGTTAACCAGTGGACAATCCCCAAAAGACTGCAACTCTTGTTTAGAAGTACTGTAGGTCATATTTGGCTCTTATTGACAGTATGGCCAAGACTTTCAAAAGTGACTAGTGATTTGGCATGGCTACCTCTTTCTCCTGTCATTAAAATATGGGCATATTCTACTTTCTATTACACCCCTGCAACTCCAGTTGAAAAGTGGAGCTGTACAGGTTTAACAGAGCAGAATTTAGCCTGTTATAGTTAACTGATGTTAACTATACACAAAGAAGTCAAAGCAAGGAAATTCAAAGATGAATCTTAAGACCCATTTCAGGGATCTTCAGTCAGTGTGCAGCACATCATACCATATGTGTGTGTGAGCGTATTTCAGACCACACTTGGAATTTTCTGTCTTTGGTGTGCTGTGTGAGAACTCAATCATTTCTTACAGTACCTATTTCAAGGTGCTGCATGAAGCATGCAGTGCACATAGTAAGTTTGCTGCAATATATCTAGCAAGATCTCATTTCCTTGCTCTCTTGGGGGAGAGTTATTTACATGCTAGATAAGTCCATTTGTCACAGTACAATACTGTTAAGATGTGTTCCTCTAATTTTCTTTAAAAATCCTCTATTTTTTAAAAGTGCTAACTAATTAATTTCCCTCAAGGCATTTGTGTTATCATTTTTCTCATTTCTAAATTCCTATAATAGAACAGCCTATGTTGGTAAATGATATTCCAGTTTCCATGGCGCTGTTTGTTACAAGTAGCTGCTCTTTTCATTGCTGAATAGTGCAATTTCAATTCATGCTGAAATACCAATGGTAACATACAGCAGCAAATTGTTCCTTTATGATCCTTGTCATTGTTGAAACTCTCCTGTTAAGAATTAAATGTCAAAGAATTTAATGAATATGAAAAGTCTGATTCCTTTTTTCTTTTTACCTTGTGAACCTAAGATATCATCCTTTGTTGTTACCAAACTAGTTATTAAAATGCTAACAACGATGATTCGTGAAAGCTCAGATGCAAGAAGCAGAGGGCATCGTTCTCCCTCACCTCCGCAGTAGCATCTGAGCAAAGTGTTTTGTATTCACACTGCTTGTTATGAGGCTCTGAACTTCAGGAGTTCATTTTCAGAATGGTAGCAGCCTAGCCAGTCTTGAGGTGTTAGTATGTCATTTGCTATTATATAAATCAGAAATGTATGTCCTCAATATAGATATACATGCAAATCAGTGCTGCGAGTTCCACTTCTACCCCAAATACATTCACAGTTAAGATGTCCTAATCCTTACTATGACCGAGACAGATGATTTCACAGCTAATATATTTCTAAATGTGATATTCCTCCCTTACCCATCTCCTGCCCCATCTGTCTTCCCTGGCAATGACATTATAGTTGTATGGCAATCAGTTTCAACTGGCTCAGACATCCAGAGCTGTGAGGCTCAGTCAGCTTCTTTCCCAGCTTGGATCCCCTTGTCTGTACCTCTAAGTTCCACACCCATGACTGCCAGTTCATTGGCTAGTGCTATCTTCATGCTTTATGGGGAAGCAATTGTATATGGCTGCTGCTATGTCAGTAGCATTGGAACAGTTTTTAGAGTGCGGGTGCTGAAAGCCATTCAACAAAACTTTAAACCCTGTACATGATCGAAACCACTTCAAGCCAGGGGGTGCGGCTGCACACCCAGCACTCATGTGCTGTGTTTGATATTAAATGTAACTTGAGTTTCAGGAGACTTTTTTTTTTTCTCTTCTCTTTTTTTTTCTTTTAATACTAAAAATGATTTTGGCTAGGGGCAGTACCTCCTGCTCATAAATCAGGTGTTCAGAAATTCAGTTGTTCTGAAGTCAAATGAGAACATGGTGCAATAAAATATTTCTCTCTCTCATATTTTAATATATAATTGCCCCCCTCTATTTTTTTAAGCCTTCTATTGGGATGTGTGTGTTTTATGCATTTCCTGTCGCAGCTGAGGAGAAGGTAAAACTGAGATCTGGGGCTGTAAAATCCAAGTTGGAAGAAATGCTCTGAGCCTGGTAGTTTTCTTCTGCATTTCTGTTTCTGAGCTTGATATGGACTGGTGGTGCCTTTTTTAATGTTTTAGTATCACATCTCATCATCATCTATGCTACAGGCAGTGATGTAAGTGCTTCCAGAAAGGACTACTTGCCAGTGAGAAAATAAGATAAACTACATTAAAGAACAGAGGTGGTCTTAAGTTATAGTTCAAGGTATTCAACAAATTTCAAATCTGACTTCTCACATCCCTGGTTTATTGCATTTATGTACTCATTCTGGGAAGTTTGTGACCTTCTCCATCAAAGATGTCAAACATTGACATTTGATGGAAGCATGGAAATGGTTTATGAAAGAGTTGACTGAGAACCCAGAGGTGGTGATGTATTTTCATGTGAAACATGTGAGTGTATGTTTCATCACTTTCTAAAACGTACTTTTTTACATAGCAATGACCGTGGCAAATCTTATGTTTGTACTCCTAGGTCAGAATTAAACCCAGACCTTTATTGCAATGTATATGTCAGGATCTGATATGGACTAATACATATTTCATTTCTTTAAAGGTGAATAAACATTTGTTGTTGTTAACAGTGCCAGCTTTCAGGTTCAAATAATCACAGAAAATGTTGCCTCCTGGGTTCTCCAGGTGCTCCTTTGAAAAGTATCCAAGGAGAAAATTTGGCCGTTAGTCAATATATTGTAAAGCTAAATTTATATGTAAACCACATCAGGACGTATTGCTTGATTTTTACTCCTATTACAGTGGGTGCACTTAAATAGTTCATGCTGGTTTTACAGATATTACCAATCTGAGTGATACTCCTGATACTTAAAGTGGAGATACTGCTAGAACAAGTAATATCTTTGTAATATCTGCTGTAAGTATAAAAGAGTCTTGACAGTACTAATTTTGGTGTAAATAGTGCAATATCAGTTAATGATGTGCTGAGTAAAAATTCTTAATGTATGAAAAATACTCTGCAGTCTGTTAAAAGCAGGCAGGTTTTAAACGTTTAGATTTTCCACTGCATTCAGGCTGCTTCTCACTCCACTACTAGCACAAATTGGCCCTAAAAATGGGGTAGCCAGCGACAGGTTGATCAACCCCGTGTATGAGGATTCTTCTGTGCTATAAAGCAAAAGTAGCTCCAAGGGGTCATGGGCAGGACTTTCCCTATTGGCAGATGCTAAAATTTAGGGCAACCTTAAGGACAATCTAACTGAGGCTGGAAGACCAGGCTACCACACAGTCAGCTCAGGACCTGGGGAGTACAAACATGGTTCAAAGACAGTTTTATACACTTGCTCCACTACACATACACACTCCTAAGATGTTCTGTGTGCTGTTGACTCACAGCTGAAGATCTGGGCCTTAAATTTTAATACATCATTTACTTCAGATGTTTTCTTGAGAATACCAGGAGTGCTTATCCATTCTGTGTTGGAAGATGTGGGATTTCATTATCAAAATGCTATAAAGCCGATTAAGGTGTAAATGTGCAAAAATGTCAAATTGAGCAATTTATTATTACTGTCTTTTGTGGTCTAAAACAATAAGTGTGAACCCTCTTTAGTTGGTTACACCAAGCTTCAGGTGAACGAGTTCATTCCATTCCTTCGTAAAAAAATTTTTTTTATGGAAGATACCAGCTTTACTAGATGGAAGCCAGGACTTGAACATATTTAGAATCATATGTTCTAACATGCAACCTGGCCAGCCAAACTGAGTTAGAGCATAGTATGGCTGTAGTCAAGTTTAACCCATGTTAAAAATAACCATTGTGTGAATGCGGCACTTGGCACCAAACTTGCCAAAGGCTTTTGACATATTTACTTCTGCTCAGTCCTGAGACTAAAAATGTTTGGTTTGGACAATATGCTATGTTTATCAATGTTTAACCCTTACAGCTGGTACCATTATAGGTCTTGAGTTCTTGCTGTCAGAGCATTTTACGCTACTCAATGGATCCGGAAGCCACTACTGTTAAATAAATAAATAAATACAAATTCAGAGTAGTGAATTAAATCCACTATTTTAACATCGTTTGACCTGTCTGAGTCAGTCATGCAACAGCCCCTTTACTAAGTGAAACCAATTACAATCCAAGCAAGGTAAGTCAAAAAGCAAATCATTAAAAGCATTTTGCTTCCTTTGCTAGGTGACACAAAGTGAGAAGGCCTGATCCTCTACTGTGTTACACCTGTGATGCTCTGTCATGCTGGTGTATCTCCACTGATGTCAATAGCATAAAACTAATACAGTGAAGCAGAGAATCAGATTCTTTAACTCTCACTCTAGCATTAACTTCTTTGGCACATGGGGTGGTGCAACAGAAATTGTGGCTTAATGGCCTACCCTTTCTCTCCCCAGAAAGTCATAATCAAAAGATGATGAATAGAGCTCACTTGATTTAAGATTGTCTGAGCTGCAAAACCATAAAATAACAATTCTAGTTCAGAACATATGGATGAAACATATTTACAGGCATTGAAGGGAAACGAGCAGTGATTTTCTTCACACAATGTTCCCTACAATAATCAAAATAATAATCACTTATGGCTTAAGGCTACAAACCTAAAAATTATTGCACATATTCCCATTAGTATTTTCAAATATGCTCACTCAGGATCTGCAGCAGTGAAAACTGGGGTTCTAAGCCACAGAGTACACAACGTTCACAACTTCAAGCCCATTTGTGCTCGACTACCCTGGAAGGTGGCACCCTTTTTCAGTTCTTTGTGTTCATTTTATACCTTTCCCCCTTCCTGCTACCGAAGATAAAGAAGGTAGCCTCTTCAAACTTTACAGGACAAGTGTGAATCATTTTGATTTCTCCTTCACCATAATGGGTTATATTGTCTGTCCCTCATTCTTCATGGGAAATACCAACAGATCTCTGGAAGCAGACTTGCAAATATTACACATCATTTTGGTCTCACCTGTGTGACAGGTGGACTTGATGCATTCATGCATGCAGACTTAGGTTGATAATCTGTGGATACAGACTTAAGACCATAGATGTTACTCCTAGCCTGTGTGTCATCTGTGCTTCTACTGAGTTCCTGGCTCCTTCCAAGCACTAGTCACATGTTTGCTCCCTTTCTGTGCTGCATTTATTTTCTTCCATGACTGTTATTTTGGGAAACTTGTGGCACAAATGTCTTCTGGACTTCTCCCACCATGAATGTAGCCCTATGACCCATGTAATGGACGATTTTTAAATTGCCCAAATCTGGAAGCAATGCACTTACAGAATTGTTTGTTTTTAAAAGACTTCAGTGATTCCCTGAGGAAATATCATTGCACAAGGGTAATTCCTATAAAGGAACCTGAAAGTTCTGTGATGGTAAATTTTCAACACACTAAAGAAATAAACAATACCTACAGTACTGCATAATGAAAACCAAACTTCATTTCCTGTCATAGTAACATTGTAGCCATGTGAAAGAAGTTAAGACATTTGCTGATTAGGGTTTACTCAGCTGTAATATTAACTGCTTTCACCATTATTACAAGATAGTAAATTTATTACTCAAATGATAATAAGTAGTTGTTTTAACATTTATTTTGGTACGCTGTACTAGTTGCATTATGTTTTGCAAACAGTGGGTCTGATCTGGTTCCACTGAAAATTAAGGACTAAAATCCAATTGCTTTCTGCGATAGGATCAGGCCCATAATTTATATTTGCTTTGCACAGTAAAAATCTGCAATTTTGCTGGACTAAGTAGGAAATCTGACTTATTATGTGAAAGGGAGAGCTGAGTTCTATGAAAGATTGTGTCTTTTATCAATGAATTTAATATGAAACTGCTGCAGTGTAAGGGTAATACCTCATTAGACAGATAGGACTCTGGCAGATAATGGCTGTTTGTTATATGCATTACTGAAGACTGAAACCTCCATCTCATTTCAGAATTGCTTTTGCTTTCAAATATCTTATCCACATTAAAATTTGCACCAGTTAAATTAAATAGATTTAACTGAATCAGTGCACATCCCTCAGTGGATATTCTTATTTCTGTTTTAAGAGTGGCAAACTTCAGATCAGTTTAGACTTGCTTCTAATCATTTTAAGAAGTACTGAAATAAATCTGTTTTCAGACAAAGAGGGTTCACATAGTCTTTTGCACTAATTGAACTAAATAGGTTTAAAATCAGACCTGAAATTGAACTATTTCAACTCTGTAGGTTGGATAAGCCCATAGTGAGCTCTTCTCTTTTCATGTGCATTATATTCCACCAAAGATATTTAAGGGAGTATGAGCAAATCATTAAGATCCTGCATTTCCTATATTCTATTTACTTTTATTTTCTGTTTGTGCCTGCTTTCGTGTAGTTTTTCTGTTACTTTGCTTTTTATATTTGCTTCTTTGCCTTTATTGAACTGCTAATATAGAACTGCTCATTTCTCACATCTTCTTGCAGGCCTGTAGCCTCACTTTTTTTTGTGCATGGAATTTTTCCCTGGACAGTGGACTGAGCTAAGGCTTTAGTAAAATCCACATTTAAAGTGAATATGAGGAAATGGTTTTTGGCTTGGCCAGGGAACTATAAGGTGTGTGGAGACAACATACTTTATGACTGTGAACGTAGATGAATCTGCTGAGCATATTTTGACTGTATGCCTGTCATTTCATGGAAAGAGCAGCCTGCAGTGGTCTCAGCTCTAAACACTTACAGTTTGTTGTTATAAAGCTTGTCATTAAAGCTGGGATATGAGCTGTAGACCTCTGGGAATGTTCATAACCTGACTTACTGAAGTTGTTCTTCCTATCCCTGGGTTCTCATTTTTTCTTTACTGTGTCTTCCCTGTATGTTTCTCTTGAAACTATTTACAGTGAGTAATGCAGTAGCAGACCAGATTTCCAGATGAGCTGTGATTTTACTGCATTTAGGGTCAAATCCTAAACTCAGTGTACAGCCTGAGTAACTGGGCTGTGACCTAGGGAGGTCTACAGAATCCAGGAAGGAAGAAATTCTCTCCCGGTCCATAACTAAATAGTGGAGCTCTGACAGTAGGGGCAGATGAATGACTTTGCATCTATATAGTTACAGGTTTACCAACTCCATTCTTCCCCCCTAATTTTTATGGGGTGCAGAGGGCCTCTATTACTTGTGTTCCATGAAGCACATGGTGTGCACACCCCCAATTCAGACTTCCCTGTTCCTGCAGCACAGTAGGGCAGGATGGTGGGATTTGCTCCTGAATAGTAACTAGTCATGGGTAAATCTTAAAGTGTAGAGGCCTGGTTCAGTTGGGATAAGCACACAGATGTTTGAATGTTCCCTAAATATTAACTGGCCCACAGAAAGAGAGTGACACTATAGTCCAGTATTTAGGGCAATCACCTGAGAGGTGGGGAAGCGCTGTTCAAATCCCTACTCCTGAAGCAGAGAAGGAATTGAACCAGGTGAGTACCACATCCTAGGTGAGTTAGATACTTGTTTGCAGCCACACCTTGTAAGAGCAACTGCTGCTTACGAGCAACATTTCCCCTGGGAACATTTGGATTTTATATGCATAAGTTCCTTTATGGATTTGTTAAGTGTCATAAGCCTTTCAATGCTTTATAGATAACAGCTTATGTCTCTCATATGACCTTATGGATAAATAGTACATATCGGGTCCTGTTAAATGCAATGTAAACATATGCCCACTATGGAGTATTAATATGGATCCAGTGTATGCGGACTTAATTTACTACACTGAGAATGCCCACTTGCAGCTGTTTTGCAACTACAGTTTTTCTTTTGGCATTAGAGCTACTCACATAATAGTGAAAGGATTAATTTATGAGACAGAGGTGAATAAAGGTATCTTATTGCAGGCTGGGAATTCTCTCTTCAATTTGACTAGTAGAAAAGACTCTTTTAAAGCTCCTACTTAGTATTTTAACATAATGTTCATAAATGGCTTGATGTACCATACCAGGGATGGCTCCGGGCACTAGCACAGCAAGGCATGGGACCGGCAGATCACCTGCAGAAATGCTGCCGAAGGCCGCCTGATTGCCGTGCTTGGGGTGGCAAAAAACATAGAGCAAAAAAAAAAGATTAAGTGACAAAATGCAATACTGAACTGATGTGTCAATGAGAAATCAGCCACGGCTGGATTATTCATCCCTTAATCATGACACTGGATTGTCACTTTTGTCAAAATTTGCCATCGCAAGCAGCCATCTAACAAGCAGCACTCACGGGTGTTACATAATGATGTATTGCAACCCCCTAAGGGCCTGATCATATTGGGAGAGAAAAAAGAGGTACAGATGGAGCACTTCTACATAAGAGCACTAAGAACTTAGAGGTCACCGAGCCTCCTATTCTGCTCAAGGCTTTTGGTAATAAAACATGATGATTCCCAATCTTCAGGCAATGTAATGAATGGCACTTGCTGACTAGTTTTTTTTGGCTATCAGCAGGGTTTAGTGCTACTCAGCATAATGAGCCAGGACTCAGTGTGCTAAAAACACTCAGGTTTTAAAGTGCTTTTTACTTCTTTGGTTTTGAACTGCCATTGTATTTTAGAGGACATTATATTGAGATCTGAATTAGAGGCACCTTGTTGTGCTAAGGTTCTAGAAGGGTTGATAAGTACTCAAGATGAAGAGCAGACAGTTTTAGCTCAGGTAGTTGAAGGTTTTGGCTGCCTGAACTCAAGAAAGTCAGAACAGGAGATTATATCAGCAAGTAGAGGACATATATATGGGTAACAATACAGTAATTTCATGGCCCAGGCTTTCCCACCAGTACTTGAACTCTGTATTGTGTGCTATCCACCCTGCCATTGTCTCTTGCATTTGACATGTACAACGTGATGGGTTCCTTTTTTCTTTAGGGTATGTCTACACTACCCGCCGGATCGGCAGGTAGTGATTGACCTATCGGGGATCGATGTATCGCGTCTCGTCTAGATGTGATACATCGATCCCCGAACACGCTCCCTGTCGACTCCGGAACTCCACCAGGGCGAGAGGTGGAAGCGGAGTCGACGGGGGAGCGGCGGCCATCAATCCTGTGCTGCGAGGAAGCGAAGTAAGTCAATCTAAGTTGATCTAAATATGTTGACTTCAGTTATGCTATTCTCGTAGCTGAAGTTGCGTATCTTAGACCGATCCTCTCTCCCCCAGTGTAGACCAGGCCTAAGTTACCTGAGACTGTGGGCCTATTCCTGTAATAGCATTGGGCTTATGCAATGCCACAATGTCCATCATATTGCAATCATTGCTACATGATCCTCTTATCTAATTATCTCTCTAGTTTCTATAATACTCATCATCATAGTTTCTAATGCAGTTAAGATGGGGAACAGTGACATCTTCTTTCATTTTTAGCATCTCTCATTCCATAACCTCCTTTCAACTTGAAAGCTCTGTAAAGGTATCTGCAACAAGGTGCTTTGCTCCTTTTAAGGGCCAGGGGACTTGAAGCCAGCCAGCCTTGTTTTCCGGCAGACTCCTTTGAGGACAGGCATTTGGACCTGGTAGAAGGGATTCTCAGACCCAGCTGGAAGGGGGTGAGGTACTTATTAGAGCCAGAAAATGGCTTAGCTGGTGAGAGAGCTGCCAGGTGGTGGGTGGTGATGGTAGGAGGAGGAAGAAGTCCCTGGGCCAAGGGAAAAGCACCATTTGAAGAATATTGGTTCCTAGGGTTACCAACCCTCCAGGATTGTCTTGGAGTCTCCAGGAATTAAAGATGAAACTTCAATTAAAGATTATGTCATGTGATGAAACCTTCAGGAATACATCCAACCAAAATTGGCAAACCTATGGATTCTTGTGGCAGGGACTGGAGTAGGGGACTCCAGGATGGCTTATAGGAAGACTGGGAATAACTTTTTTGTGTGTTTTGTGTTCTGAATAATAAATTAAGCTCTGAGGAAAAGGGCCTGATCTAGACTTTGCACAAGATGTCAGTCCTTTGTAGGGAAAGGCCAGCAGCCTACAGTGTTAAAGAAGGTCCTTATTAAATTCTTACCTAGGAGTGTCAGTGTAGTCTGCAAGAGTTATGACAAAAAACAGCACATCGTGGGTCAATGTGTTGAATCCCAAAGGCACTCTTTGAGGGAGCTGATTTTATTTCTTCTGGGATGTGTGCTAGCAGGTTCTTTGGATCATCCAGGACTCCTGTTCTTCCCTCTTTCCTCCCACGGTTGACTGTGTCCATTGTCTTTTGTACAGAAGATTGCACATGTAGCCACCTTTTGATCCCATCAGAAGCAAAGTGTTTAGATAAAAATGTTTTATTTTGCCATTTTTGAAACAATGTTTTTTGGTTCAAAACAATTTTTTTTCAAAATTAAAAAAAATCAAAATAATCAAAAATGCTCAAAACTGAAATGTTTTGTTTTGAGCCCAATAAGATGCTGATTGGACACAACTGTTTTTTTTTCCAATTTGGTGAAAATTTAAAAAATATTCAATTTCAGGTTAACCCAAAACAAATTCTTCCCTGATTTTGAGAATTGCCAATGAACTTAAAAATCTGTTTTCACCTAGCTTTACTCTTGACTGAATAAACTGAAGGGAATAGCCATGAAGCAGGAACATCCCCTTCTTAAGGCAATGCGTATCCTGTATCTACCATGCTGCTTCCTGTTAACTTGGATGGACTGATTATTTCTCAAAGCTGAATTCCTTCTTGGTCTGAAGCAGAGGAGGTATTTTAAGGGAAGCAGTGTTTACTGAGTAGAGCACTGGGCTGGGATTCAGGAGACCTGGTTTCTATTCCCTGCTCAGCCACTGGCATGCTTGGGTGACCTTGGACATGTCATTTTGCCTCTGCACACTGATTTCCCTTTATTTTAAAAAAAGGATAATGACACTGGCTCCTTTAAGAGCTCCTGAACAAAAGGGTCATATAATACAAAGCTCTTATTATTGTTTATTAACATGTTGTTCTTTCTTCTCCTCCCATATTGATAAAATAGCAAGGTTTTATATGCTTATTGCTACTATTTCTGATGCAAACTCAGTCTTCAGTTATCTCCGTAAATTCCAGTCCTCGATGTAAATGTAGTTGGCACATGGTAGAGCTTTTTGAGGGCACTGTTGCATATGCCTGACTGAGGGGCAGAATATGCCTGACTATGTATTATTTGAATAGCTGACTCAAATTAGAGACATGGATCGTAAACTTCTTTCTTCTTTTTTTTTTTTTTTTTTTACGTGTAGCTTCTAGTTATAGGTTTTTTATAACACCAACTGCTTATCTGTTCATGCCACTCATTGATCTAGGGGTACAAAGGACAAAGACCAAATGGCTTTTTCTCACGTTCTTATTTGCTTCATTTTCAGGGAATGACTAGCAGATTGCAACTAATGAGCTTCTTTGTGTATTCCAGAAACATACCGCTCGCAATATGCGTTTCAATGGTTATTGTCACAGTTGGCTATGTGTTAACAAACGTGGCTTATTTCACTACAATCAGCCCTGAGGAACTGCTAAATTCAAAGGCTGTGGCAGTGGTAAGTTATGGAGGAAAAAATACAAATGTATAGATCTGGCTACAGTTAAAGTGGATCTGCTGTTAAAGTTGGTCATTTCCCCCTGAAAATAAGAATAAAAAAAAGTGGGAAACTTACAATGAAGCTACACAAAAACACCCTTATAAGGCCTCAATTTAGCAAAGCACTTAAACATGGGCTTAAGTCTCATTGCCTTTTATTGGGTTCCTTATTGATGCATAGGGATAAATTTAAACTTATGCATAGCATTAGCCCATCCCTATTCAACTGACTTTTTAGAGTTGTTGGGACTTAAGTGCATGCATAAGGTTAAGTACGTGTTTAAATGTTTTGCTGAACTGTGGTGGTATCAATTATCTTTGTGGCATCGGTTTTGCAATAAAAAAGGTAAATCCACACACCAATATTGATACAGCTAAGGATTCTTTTAATAGGAGAATCTGAACACCCTGTTTTCAGGTGACTAATTCTGTAACGTATAAAATCTAGCAGCAGAATATTTTGTGGGACCACAGAAAATCATGGGCAGCACCTGTGTGCGCCTTCAAACCATGAGGATAAGAAACAAAATTCTTATGGTAATGATCTAGGAGCGTGAGATATGACTGGGTGCATAGACTATAGGATGACAGAAGCTCAGTATGGTGATCATTGTACAAAATATTATGAATGTTTGTATATGTACGATAAATGTGGATTAGACAGATTCTCCTTCATAGAATGTAAATGAATAGTCGTCAGCTGACGGTATTTTAAACAAATCTATAGGGGCAGATTCTACCCCTCTTCCATGATGTGGTACCTTAACTGATAAGTAGCCACACTAAAATAAGGCTCTTCTGTCTGAATAAAGCGCTACCTACTGAGAATGAGTGGGAGACACTTGCCTTGTCTCCCACTCATACACAGTAGGTAGCGCTTTATTCAGACAGCAGAGCCTTATTTCAGTGTGGCTACTTATCCCACTAGCGAAGAGAAAGTGACAAATGTGCAGTACAATGTCACAGAAAGTTATAGAATGGGATCTTGTAGAAAATCTTATTTTTTTCTGTTAATTCATGTTGCTTTCTTTTACCAGACCTTTGCTGAACGATTAATGGGAAATTTTTCATTAGCCGTTCCAATATTTGTCGCCCTTTCCTGCTTTGGCTCTATGAATGGTGGTATCTTTGCAGTTTCCAGGTGAGAAGATCTAGAAATTATTGGAGTGGGTGGGGGAGGTGGGTAAGAACATAAGAATGGCCATATTGGGTCAGACCAAAGGTCCATCTAGCCCAGTTTCCTGTCTTCCAACAGTGGCCAATTGCCAGGTACCCCAAAGAGAATGAACAGAACAGGTAATCATCAAGTGATCCATCCCGTCGCCCATTTCCAGCTTCTGGCAAACAGAGTCTAGGGACACCATCCCTGCCCATCCTGGCTAATAGCCATTGATGGACCTATCCTCCATGAACTTATCTAGGTCTTTTTTGAACTAGTTAAGGAATGACTCAAAACCAAGGAGGACAAATGAAGCCAGGATTAATTCCTTTAAATATCAGGACAGGTTGACTGCAATAGTCTTTATGACTTTTATCATGTTTGGCATTACTATCACATAGCTAAAACCCTGTGAATTGCTTTAAAAATAATCCCTTTTAATGTAATACCTAATGGATTGATGCTTTATTTCTGTGGGATAAGGTAAATGTGGGAAAACACTAATATTAACTGCTTGTAAAGACTGATAATGTCAGGATGGGAAATGGTTATATGTCTTTTGCTTTGGTTTCTGAGTATCGACTTCTGACATCTTTTAAAATCTGAATGTCTTCAATAAAAATAAGTAGAGCTGCTGAGGATAACTGAATGTGTTCTGCATCTCTAGTGAGCTGCTTTGACTTCTCTTTGTAATGAGTGTATTTAAAGTCTGTTCGCATTTACTTCCCACCAGGATGTTCTACGTTGCATCCCGTGAGGGTCACCTTCCAGAAATTCTCTCCATGATTCACGTCCGCAAGCACACTCCTCTGCCAGCTGTCATTGTTTTGGTAAATCATATAAACAAATGTTCCTGCGCAAGATTGTGTATTACAGGCTTGCATGGGAGGATTTAAGCAGAACTTGGGCACTGCTGGAATTTCTTATTTATTTATTTTATATTTTGGGGTTTGGTGAGGGGCAGAGAAATGTAGGCACTGAAGCGATCTATTCTAGTGCCGCCTCCTCTGTGTTTCTGATGGTAGCACTTAATTCTCAGAGGCTGCTACCTAAATCCTCTCTCATTACACTTTATTTCTAAGGATTTGGAAGATTGAAAGAAAGTGATTAGTTGGGCCCCTTTCAGTGACATGAATTCTAATAGAAAAGGAAGTAGAGAAATAAAACTCAAATTCACGTAATTGGAAGCATAGCTAAACAGTAGTGTTTGAGAGCACCCTAATGTGAAAAATGCAAACAATGATACACAAAGGTAATGTAGGAGAGGGGAGCCCTGCGTAGTGCAGTGATTGCTTTTTAATCTTTGTGAGAATGTGTCTGAAAAGATGGGTAATGGAAACAATTGTGAAAGGGCTATAAGAAGAAAGGAAAAGCACAAGGTAGTATAGTGATGGGCCAGTTACCAATTCCTAAGACAGACTCACAGCTAAAGCATTAGGAAAAAAGAAGAGCAGTAACTCAGGCCCTAATTTTGAAACTCAGTTGCCTAATGTTATATCTGTAAATCAATTTCCATTTAGGGCTCATCTTCTGTGGGGATTGTGGGGATTCAGCACCTCTCGGCATAGACTCTGAGGAACCAATGGCCCTGCTTCAGATGGCTTGACCCATGTATTCATGTGCAGTCTCACTGACCTGAGTGGGGCTCCATGTTGGTGTAGGGAGTCTGCTCATAAGATCAGATTGCAGGATTTGGACCTAAATCAACACCAGGGGCGGCTCTAGGTATTTTGCTGCCCCAAGAATGGCAGGCAGGCTGCCTTCGGCGGTTTCTCTGCAGGAGGTCCCCCGTCCCGTGGATTCAAGCAGCATGCCTGCGGGAGGTCTACCAAAGCTGCGGGACCAGAGGACCCTCTTCAGGCATGCCGCCAAAGGCAACCTGCCTGCTGCCCTCGTGGCGACTGGCAGAGTGCCCCCCATGACTTGCCGCCCCAGTCACACGCTTGGCGTGCTGGTGCCTGGAGCCACCCCTGATCAACACTTACAACGGGTGTCTAAATACTTAGTTTGGATGGCATGTATCAGTTTAAGGGTCTGTCTGCACTTCAGTCAGACACAGGTGTGGTTATAGCATGTGGTGATATACTCAAGCTAACTTTAGTGTAGCTAGAACAAGTGCTAATAGCAATGGAGCTCAGTAGGATGGGCTAGCTACCTCATTACAAGCCTGCTAGCGAGGCTGGGTATATATTGTGCTGGCTCCCATGCTGCCAGAGTTTCACTGTTATTGGTACCTGCACTAGCGAGATTAAAGCTAGCTCAGGTATGTCTCCGTGTGCTGCAGTCACACATCCAATTGCAGTGCAGCCATACACTAAATGTTTAATTTTAAATTTGTTCATCTAAATTTAGGTGCCCAAGTTTGAACACTGGATTCCCTAATTGAGGGTAGAGGGGGAGAATGTTTTAATGTATTTGTTTTACCCTGTACTATTCCATTTGTTTTGTTTTATATTTTATTGACTCTCTTTTGTGACTTACATTTCTGTTTAGCACATGGCACAATGCAGTTTTCCTGAGTTCACTTTTATTGTGCTAGTAGCAGTTACTCACACTACTTTTCCTTCTAGAAGCAGTATGATTCTATATGAAGATGTCTTTTATGCAGTCTTTCCTATTGTTCATGCCATCTTAGATATAAGTGCAGTTGTTACGAAGATATTTCCTGCCCTGACCCTTAACATTTTTGCGTTTTCCTGTTGTATGTTATGGAGAGGGCTGAGCTTATTTAGGGGAGAGAAGGAAAGTGAGCACATTCAATGCTCAAGGCTCAGAACACGAAGTGAAGAAAGGAAGCTATTGCTTATTACATGCCTGCTTATTTGTGGCTAGGAGAACTCTTAATATCAAGATGTGCATATAACAAGCCTAAGTAACCATGTGATCCTATTTGTAGCCTTCTTTGTGTCTTACTCCATTTTTCTCCTCCACCATTGATTGCCCTGCATTGCAGCATCATGCTTAAAGTTAGATTTTAAGGGGTCAGGGTCTGTGGGTGAAATCCTGGCCCCATTGAAGTCAAAGGCCGAATTCTCATTGATTTCAATGGGGTGAGGATTTTATCCTGTATCTTATTTGTGTGTGTAAAAAAACAAAAAACAAACACAAAAAACAACAACAAAAAACAAAACAAAACAAAAAAAAACCTAGCACATTTGGGGCACTGTGGCAATCATAATAGACTGGAAGTCAAACGGGGTGCTCAGTAGGGTAAGCCCCGAGTTAGAAATATTTACACTCCCTGTCCAAATCCCAGATAGGTCTTTTCTGCCAAAAATCTGTGTTTTGTTTTTCAGTGGAAAAAACTAACACAAGTTAATTATCTCACAATAAAATCCTAGTGGAGACAAGGTAGAGGTAATTTTTATCACAATTTAGCTAGGCAAGGCCAGCCCTGCATGCCC
Source organism: Chelonoidis abingdonii (assembly GCF_003597395.2). NCBI lineage: Eukaryota > Metazoa > Chordata > Testudines > Testudinidae > Chelonoidis > Chelonoidis abingdonii. The sequence continues at coordinate 52,891,428 of NC_133773.1, read as the reverse complement.
CTACCTCCTACCCAGGGTTGACCTTGCCTTACTACATCTCAGTAAAAACTACACAGCCTGTCTCCACTGGGATTTTTCACTTTTTTTGTTTGGCAGCGAACACATAGCCTGTAGCAAGGTTGACCTAGCCCTTCATTCCAAAAAGTACAAATTAGCTGTGCCTTTTGAATTAGACCATAAAAACTGAGAGCTGGTTTTCACTAGACATTTTTACCTTGCGTTATTGTGATACTTAACATGCTTGTAAAAGTGAGTGTGGACAATCCCAAACCATTTGATCCAGGATGTTTATTCTTTAACCTAGGCTGATCCCTCTGGTTAAAGTTTGTAGCCTAGAACAAATGTATGTGGAGTTTCCACACACGTCTTTACAAACATGTTAGGAACTGCAAGTTTAATTGATTGCCAAAGTGCAAAAATCTAGTTTAGACATAACCTGAGTTCCTGTGTGCTCTATGTAGAGATTAAAGATCTCAGGACACTTCTCATAAGGGTAGGGGTTTGGCCTGGTGTTAACTAAAATTTCCCCTTCCCTTGCTGTGTACATCCTTCTGTGTGACAATTAGCTGCTGTTCTCCACTCAAGAGGTGGTTGCATTTCAGAGATGCAGTATGTGTGTAGTTTGTGATTGGTTATGGGACGAAAGTAGTACTGTAAATACAAGATGATATAAATAAAATAAGTTGGTGCATTAAGTCTCTCTTATGCTCTGAATTTCTTTTGTAGCACCCTCTAACAATGATAATGCTCTTCAGTGGGGATCTGTACAGCCTCCTGAACTTCCTCAGTTTTGCCAGATGGCTTTTTATTGGACTAGTAGTTATTGGACTGATTTATCTCAGATATAAACGTCCTGATATGCCTCGTCCTTTCAAGGTAACTTCAGCAATCTGACTGTTTTTACACAAGTCTCTCTCCCTGTACTTAACCCTCCCCTGGTCCACAGCCTGATAATAAGGGAATAGATGTTCTGAAGTAAAATGTTAACTGCTTGCAGGCAACCGATGTTAACAGAACTAATTCTTTTACAGTAGTTTAAATGTTTAACTTTAGAATTCCCAGCTTGTTTCTCTACAAGATCTCTGATGAAAAGCAAAAATATTAATCTAGCCACGTTTCTCTCCAGAGAAGAAGTTTTTCTTGTTCACTGTTGCTGAGGTTTGGGGGGAAGCAGATGAATATTTATATTTAGGTTCATGTGTGAAAGTGAAGGTGTTTGATCAATTTTGCTCCACTCACACCGTGTTGAGGAAGTAAGGGAGTAGGTTCTGACTGGTTTGTAATCTAACGAAGTATGTGACGATGCCTCCTAATTCTACACAACAGTGTATCTTTCAAACTGCCAGTATTTGGGGGGCATTGCAGCTGGGCCTCAATCTGGCCTCTGTTTTGCAGGCCCAAACAACATCATCCACATTTCTGCAACCAGCATTAATGTCAGGAACAAACTGGTAATTAGACATCAAGGGGATTTTTTTTATTTTTCTTTTCCTAATCTCTCTGCAGAGCCTTATTTGGCCTTAATCACCAATTTTAGGTACAAACAGGTCATTAGATATTAAATTACTGATATTTGTGCCCACAATTTCAGGCACAGTTATTTTTGAGCACTAAATTGCACCCATAAAAATTGCTCAATCTGGCCTAGCAATTGTTTGGCCTTGATTCTGCCACCCTTATTTATATTAAGTGGTACCTTACTATGTGAATATTCCCAGTGAGCTTACTTGTATAGCAAGATACTACTTAACCTGAGTAAGGGTAGCAAAAATCTATCCCTATCCATATTTAAATATGGGGAAGAAACTTAACTTAGAAAATAATTTACTTTGTTGCATTCTTTTAGGCATGTAAATGAAAGGCAGCAGCTTAGCAGATGTCTCTGTGATTTCTGTTTTACAACACTTTGACAGGGTACAATAAAGAATTGGTAATGTCTAAAGGCAAGAGGATCATCTCTTGAGAATTCTCCATTACACCAAGCATCTAGTTAGCAGCACCATCAGGCACCTCCTTCAAAGAGGTGAAAAGACAGTTTACAGCATCACCCTCAAAAATTGAGAGAGTTAATTACTATTTAATGACACTGATAACATAATCAGTCATGCTGTCAGAAGCACAATACTTCTTCAGTGCCTGTCAGTTACCTAATGCTATCAAATATCATTTTTCCGTGGTCAAATGACAATTAATTTCTGCTCCTCCAGCCAGATTTTGTTTTGTATCTTAGGATGGATATCAGTGTGTACTTAATGATTTTAAAAGGCAGCTGGCGACTTGAGCGCTTTGCTGTATTTTAAAATAGAGTGTAATAGGTAATTATCAAAGAGGAAATCTTTACTATAGTTAGTGCTGCTTGTCTAATAGAGGGCTAGAGAGAAGACTTTTGTAATGTAGCATATTTACGACCCTTACATTTTAAAGGATGTAAAGTGCTGTGGTGTTTTAGTGTGTAATTAAGAGACTACTGTAGAACTTACTGCAGAACACTGTATTTAATTTATATTCTTTAGTTACTCACATTTCAAAGGCATGTTCCAAAAGACCAGTATTTCTGCAGAACCATAGTGTGCTACTGTGTTTTATCCAATTTACATTTCATGGAACGTTAAATACCAGTGTCATTCAATAACCAAGGTCAGTGGAAAGTAATAACTTTTTTTTTTTTTTTTTTGGCTTGTGTTTCAGGTGCCGCTATTTATTCCAGCTTTGTTTTCCTTCACTTGCCTCTTCATGGTTGCACTGTCACTTTACTCTGATCCTGTCAATACAGGAATAGGCTTCGCAATAACCCTGACTGGTGTCCCCGCCTACTACCTCTTTATCATATGGGACAAGAAGCCAAGATGGTTCAGAAGGCTCTTAGGTAAGTCCACATTAATGTGGGACTCTTCCCTCTCTCTCTGAACTTCCCAGTCAATCCTTGTAGTGAGGTTTCCATTTCCAAACCACTATCTCATAGCATGGGGTGGCCCTTATCATTGTGCCTCAGTTCCCCCTTGTTAATATTTCTCAAACTCCACAGCCCAGTTTGGCTGCTGCAGTGATTTGGCCCTCCAGCCACCCCTTCCGGGCTATACAAGTACAACCATAAACACAAAGCCAGAATCTTCTTGCCAATTTCAAATTGTGCCCATCCCCTTCTTTCTTATCATCTGGTCCAATTTTAATAACTCATACAACTTGACAGACCTCAGCTTTCAGCTCTTCCCAGGCTCCTTCCCATTTCTTCCTCTTAGTCCCTCTAATGAGCAGCAACTCCCAAGACTTGCTTCTTTCCTGGAGGCCTCCCTTTTCTTTCCATCTCCCCTCTGGCATCTGACTATCCAGGCTTCTTCCTTATCTAGTCCAGAGGCCTGATTGAGTCATATGACCCATTTTCCCCTAGGGTGGCAAGTTAAGTATGTCACAGATGGGGCTGAGACCCAACTCCCTTTAAAGGGTCAGCCACAGATGATAATCCCCAAACTGGAAAGTCCTTTTGATGTTTTTCACTCAAGTTGTAACCATTGTTCCACCAGTTAAACTAAACTCTAGCTAATTAAATGGCCATGTCTGCAGCAAACTCATTCTTTAAACCAATCAGACAGACAAGCATTTTTTTAAACAAGACATTTCAGATTACTGAACCCTTGTACACCCACCACACAGGTATCTGATCCCAGTTAACTTCCTGGCCTTCTTCCTGGCCTTCTTCCTACAGTCATTTGCCTGTTTTAATAGATTAAATGTTTCCTTGAGAGGACAACAGCTTCTGACAACTAAAACATTGTCCTGAATGCAGCAGCGGCTCCAGGCACCAGTGCTCCAAGCACGTGCCTGGAGTGGCAAGCCACGGGAGGCGCCCTGCTGGTCTCTGTGAGGGTGACAGTTAGGCAACCTTCAGCGGTTTGCCTACAGGAGGTCCGCCGGTCGCATGAATTTGGTGGCAATTCAGTAGCGGATACGCCAAAACCATGGGACCAGTGGACCTCCTGCAGGCGTGCCGCCAAAGGCTGCCTGACGGCTGTGCTTGGGACGGCAAAAAAGCTAGAGACGCCCCTGCCTGAATGTAGGCCTGATTCTGCACTCGCTACTCAAACCAAACACCTATGGGCCAATATAGGACTTTATTTCAAATAAGGCATGCTGGAATCAAATGATTCTTAAAGGTTATTAAAAAGCAAAGTTATGAGATAAAATGCTCTATTGTTGACATATTGTCATCATAGTTGTTTACATCTTTTCTGTGAACGACTTCCAACAAATTTTCCTGAAGTAACTTAGCTGTAATTTTTTTTACATCTGAATTTAATTGAGGAAAATTGTTTATATACTATTTCTGGAATTTTTTTCAAAAACTTGTGCAACTTTTGATGTGTTAGGGAAGAGCTGTCTGAAGCTCTTTTGATTAGAGAGGAAAAAACAGTACAGTTAATTAAAAAAAAAGCTGTTCCACTTCTTTTTATTTTTGTTACTCAGCCCTATTTTGTGAGGTTTTATCATGAGACAGTTTTCTGTGCAGACAGAAATATAGACAAGATCTCCTAAGAGATTTGAGAAATGATGGGTAATTTGTTAAACAAAATTGAGTGAAAAGCTTGCCTTATGCTGGAGACACTTTGTGAAAGGCAGTGATTTCAATAGAAGTTGGCTTTCCCACTACAGTTTATTTAAAATAAAAAATCTAGGGCTCTCCCCAACTCCACACCACTGGACTTTACTGGACCTTTAAAATGAGCTTGTCCTAATAAAGTAGCACAAGAGCTTTGCGTGCATGCAGCATGTACTTCTGCCAATGCCAGGCCAGTTTGTGCCTCCCAGCAGCAATTAACCAGCCCTATTCTGAGTAGGAGATGTCCACATTAGTTTATGATTTCTTTGGCTTGACGTTTTGGAACTAGAAAATATTTTCTTAATATATCAACAATATTTGTTTGCATTTTCTGGAAGCCCTGAGGATTTGCAACATAGTTACTTGAAACTCTGTGACCACAGGATGCCAGTGTTGAACTACATTACTCAGGTGAAAGGAAAATATTCTCTTTAGGAGCGATTGGATATACATTAAGCCTTTTCTACCAGCTGTGACAGTGTGGCTGATTCTTCTAGCCCTTTGGAGAACACCGGATCCTCATGCAGGAAATCAAGCCAGATGCCTGCGTAACACATACAGACATACACTGCTGGCTCAGAGGGGAAAGCATCAGGCACCTGTCAATATGGGGGAAAACAGCTTGTTCAGTTTCCCTGTGTTATTCCTATAGTAACAATAGTAGTTAGAGAAAACTGATGCTGACAGTTTTGAAGTGGGGAGGAGGTGATAACCCACTCATTAAATAAACAGCTTTGTTTCAGAGTAGGCAGTGAGAAATATCCCTGAAGTCATTTTTTAAAAATGATATTACTTTGCAGGAGTTGATACTGCTGCAATGTAGAGACCAAAGAGCATTTTTCACATGTACTGTTCCAGGATAAATCTATTTAGGATGATTCTCTGAGATCTGAATAATGCATTTCGCTGATCTCCCACATAGACTGCAACATGAGAATTCATCTTACTTATCAAGTAACCATATTTCATAAAAATAACTTCACTTACTGTGACGTTAATATGCCTGGCCAATGCAGGTAACCAGAGAGATATTTGAGTTCACCCCCTGCATCCCAAATGGCTTTTAATATTGCACCAGGCAGTTAATTTCACTAGTATTAGACACCTGTGAGATATAGTTAAACCCAATGTGCTCGGGCAAATCATATTTGTACCTGGCTGTTTTCTCACCTTTTACAGAATTAACTTGAAACCAAAGATCCAAGCAAAGCGGCACCCTACAAAAGTAGATCAATAATGAAAAGAATGTAACAGAGATCAGAGGTGGACCTGAGCCAAAACACACGAATTTTGGGGTGTTACACAGCCTAAATCTGGATCCATGTTTACCAGTGACCTGTCACTTTATAATGGGCTAAGCATCCCCCAACCTTTGAGGAGTTTAAAATTCAGCAGTGGCTCTGAACGTTGAGGGTTGAGCCCATATCAGGGCAGAGATATGCTATACATATACAATCCATCCATTTCTTTAACTGCTATTTCCAGACACCAGAGGGTGCCACTTGCCCATTCAAGGTGTAGTATGACATGTTCAGTGCTGCCCTCTGTGTTGAGTTAATGAGGTTGGACTCCACAGGAACTCATCTCCGTCTTATGCTAGACAGCAGCAGCAGCAGGTCGCTTGTCCTGTTGTCTACATGTTCAGTAAATCACTGCTTTTACTGAGAGGTTTCTTTTCCATTCCCAGTCTTTACTCTGTGGTTATAGATAACAACTCCAAGCTCCTATGAAAGAGGTCCAGATGCCAATGCTCCTGATTTTCATTTATGCTGAGTGTCCTTTAAACTGCCCTGGAAGCATAAAGAGGGCTTTACAATGGATACAAATATAACTTGTGGTGCCAGAGTGGTATAAAGAAGGTCTTAGTGTATATGAGAATCAGGCCCAATAATATCTCTAGCCACTGCTTAAAGCACACAAGTACCATGGGTGTTTCAGTGCTTGCAGCTTCTCACTTCTATAGAATATTAGGGTTGGAAGGGACCTCAGGAGATCATCTAGTCCAACCCTCTGCTTAAAGCAGGACAAATCCCCAGACAGTTTTTTGGTTTTTTAACCCAGTTTTGTAAATGGGCCCCCTCAAGGATTGAACTCACAACCCTGGGTTTAAGCAGGCCAATGCTCAAACCACTGAGCTATCCCTCCTCCTATAAGCCAGTGTACAATGCAAAGTATTTCTTCAGAAAAAACTCCTCTCCTTAAATATTTCATTCAACCTCTGCCCCCCAAGTAGAAGGGAAGAGAAGAACCACATAGAGAGATTCTCCATTCTCTTGCACCTTGTGTCATTTACCAATGCAAGGTGAGTATAAAACACTAACAAATCAGAATGGTAGTGTTTTACCCTCCATATTGCCCTCACTTTGCACTGGTGTAAGTGACTACACAAGGTGCTGGGCAGTGGACAATCAGGCCCTCAAGTGGCAAGGATGCCTTTTAGTTTAAGAAACTTTGAAGAAGTGAATCTTTCCTTGGTATTTAATATTTATATGATTGGTGCCCACATATGAATCAACAGGCAAACCACTCAAAGGACAAATCCCACTAATCTCTGACTCTTCTCTTTAATAATAGCAAAGGTCACAAAGGAGAATATGAAATTGTTTCTAACTTGTAACATGTTTAAACCAGTGCAGAGGCATTACAGTGCAGAGTTTTTTGAACAAGCAGATTCTGACAGAAGATGGTTGCATAATTCAGCATATTTGGGCCTTTATTGCAACATTAACTTTGTTTGTTTTGAGCTGAACAACTATGTAGAGAATTAACTCTCTAGAGATAATATCTAAACAGAAGTCTCTCCAACAAATAAGAACCCTCCTATACCTAGTAATTGTCCCTTTTTGGCACAGAGCTGAGCAAAATGTGGTTAGAAAGGGAACACAGTTGTAGGGCTCTTTAAATAAGACATTTTACGATGCTATGACTGGTACATCTAAATACTTATGAACACATATCATTGGTGAGTTGAACAGCTCTTCTAGCAAAATCTTCCTTGATTGCTTCCCACATATCTCCGGTTTCTTTACTTTTATCTTTGCAGACAGGGTAACTGAAACATTGCAAATCATCCTGGAAGTTGTCCCAACAGAAGATGACTTGAAATCGTGATCACTTACATCCTAAAGAAGAAGTGTTGCCTGAGTGCCCCATTTCTGCTTGAGTCATTGGGGTGGGCAGGTTTCCCCCCCTCACTGGAAGTTCAGAGAATTACAAGAGCAAGTCACAGTTACAATGAAGCCTGAAATAGACTTGGTTACTAGAACTGTAATTTTTTTTTACATTCTCAAACTTTTGTACAAGGAGTTCATATGTAGAAAGTACATCTGCTCTGTGCTGTAAAATAACAGAAGCTACAGAGCATCTCGTCTCTCTGGGAGAGTGGGGACAAGTAGAAAAAAATGAAAAATCTCATTAATATTTCTCTTTTATAATATTATTTTTTAGCAAACCTTTGGTTCTTCAAATTGGGGATTTTACTGCATTGTCAATGAACATTTGTTCCAGAAATGTTTTTAATTAGATATACTGTGAACAGTGTGCCCTGCACCCTGCTCATGAAGAACCTAGCCTTTACTGGAGAGAAGGGCAAGGTAAAGCTCCTTAGCTAAAAGTTTGGGTCAACATTGTTCTTTCTGTCCATTCTTCATCCATATCTTACTTCTCTTTTCTCAACTGAAACAGCACATCAGTTCCCCACATATACACACAGGGTGATCTCACCCACTTTTGAGGTGGCCTAGTAGGATTGCTAAATTTCCTGCATTTTTTTCAATAGAGTAATTGAAAATAGATTCTGATATTTAATATTGATTTTCTGCTAAAGGGGAGGCAAATTTTAGGTTTGAGGCATAATTTGATGCATTTGAAAAGTTTCTACCAGTCTGAAAGTTATCGCTGGTTCTGTCGGTATTCCGCTATATGTATAAGAAATATCTCTCAGTCCAGTAAAGGCTTTCAAATCAGTCTAGACATTTAAAATTCAACCACTGAACATATATGGATATTTGTAGTCTAGGAAAATTTGGATCTGCAGTCCCCATTTAGGCAAAGCTCCCATTAAAGTCAATAACGGTTAACAGATGTGATTGGAAATACCACCAGTTATGAAATCAATGGGAGTTTTGTCCAAGGAAGAACAGCTGTCTGGAATAAGCATAGTAAGTGAAAGGTGAATTAGAGAATGTTGAACTGGAAATCTACACGAACTGCAGGATGTTTCTTAAACACGTACCAAGTTCTTAGGCCTTGAAATCACTGCAAATGATGTTCTCATACAAAATCTAGTTCCTGGTTCCCAGTTTCAACTGAAACTAGAAATTAGGGAGAAAATTGGGTTGCAAAAATTGAAGGAAAAACTTGGTTCAGAATCAAAACAGTTTGGTGGGGTTTTTTTGTTTTTTTTTTTCAGTTTGTGGTTTGGGTTAAGGTTTGGCTCAGTTGTGACTTTGCTTGCCCTTTCCTATTAATACTTTGCACAGTAAGTGAACACTGAAATATTTTAAATACTTGAGAAAATGGTTCTATATTTCAAAGACTACTCCAGCCTTAGGATAAGATGTTACAGTTAATATGTTAGGAAAAAACCTTAAATATTTAGCACACTACTTTTAAAACTGTTGCCTATTAGAAGATAAATTGTTTCTTCAAAACCTTCATGAAACAGACATAAATCTTTTAATTTATAAATATTGAGGGAAACACTAGAACTGTCGAAACTTCTGCAGTTAAAGAGATGCTGTCAACTTGAAGTAACCAATTTTAAAGAAGAGGTTTAAAGTCTGTTCACTGCACATGCTTCTGAGATCTCCTAATTTTTGTGGTTTTACAATCACATTTTCCTGTTTGTGTGAAAAACCCACATAAACAGGGAAGATGCAGTAATTGACTAGATTGTGTGCCGTTAGTGTTACTGTTTCCTCTAAGTGCGGTCAAATGAACAAAGTAAATAAGAGGACAATATTTTTCCTCTGATTTTTGTTATAATAACCTTAAGTATTGTTTGAAACTACAATAGACAAATATTTTCAGATGGATTTTTAAGTTGACCGGGTCCCTTTAAGTTTACTATAGTATTATTTTCATATTACAGAGATTGAAATTTAGAAGTGTTAAGAGAGCCTGTTTCAACCATCACTTTTCAGTAGCGTTAGTTTCGAACAAGCAGTTACTTTGTCCTAAGAGAAATCATCATTTAATTTACTGCGATTGTATATTTAAAAGAAGAAAAATAACTTGTGAAATAGTATAATGATTTTTAAAACGGCACACAGGTGTTTATTATTCTAATTAATGATTCTATTCTATGAATATATACAATGTTAATGCAAAAGTTTTTAATCAGACATCCATTGAGTTACAAAAAGTCAGAACTAAAGACATGTATTGGGTCTTGAAGCAATGGGTATGACTGCACAAAGCATAGGAACTAGACAATATAGAGAAATCCTTGGAATGCTGATTTTGACCTTTTCTAAGATGTCATCTTCAAGTCCTTCAAAAAAGATCCCCTCAACTAGCATGGTAGACCTATGTTGTAACTTTTCTCATTTAGGGCCCAGTCCTGCACCCATTTAAAGCAATGGAACTAGTATTGTGGTAAGGATTGGCATCATACTATTACTAGTGTGGATAAGAATCAGGACCTTTAAACCTCTTGATCAACCAGCTACTATCAAAACATCTCTTGCTAGGAAGATGGGATGTGTTTTTTTTTTTTTGCTAGTGTTGGTCTTTTCAGGCTTTGTCTGGTATTCCCTACGCAGGCAGAACTCCCACTGAAGTCAATGAATGAAAGTTTTTTCAGCATAGAGACATCAAGGGAGATACTGAGTTGCATCTCATACAGGCACAGCATATAGCTCGCAGCCTAGGAAAAGGAGGGACCACGGTGATGGTAAGCCACCTTTGCACCCGCTCTATTCCAGATTTCTCTGGGGCGGAAATGGTCCTGGAGGAATGTTTAAGATACAGCAGCCTGCCCACAGCTGCCTATGGGCACCAGTGTCACCCAGAATTTCTGCAGTGCTGCATGCTGCAGGTCCACCCCTGACATGCCCTTCCCATCCCTAGCCTCCTGCCGTCTGTCAGGACCTTGTGAAGGGGGTCTCATAACAGACTGAGGCTGTCTTACTAAATTCATGCACTGGGAATATTCTCCCCTGTTCAGATCCAGGGCTTGTAGAGCTTTCTTCACCTAGCATGCAGGAGCTAGACAGACAGGGTGTAAGAATCTCACCCTTCTAGAACAGGCCATTAGGGCCTGAGCACCGTGTGTTTTTTGTTTACACTGATGCAAAGTCTGTATAAATCACTATCAGATCAGAACAGCAGTGCTTTACACTTGCTTTGCACAGACGTAAATGATTACATGGATACAGGCAATGAAGAATCGACTTATATTGCAAGCTGTGACTAGCAGCTGCAAAATCTTAATCTGTTCTGTGATACTACCTCAGTGCAGGGAGCTGGATTAGATGACCTGTTGAGGTCGCTTTCAGCCCTACATTATGATCACTTAGAGTGCACTAACCAGGAGAGGAAGTATGTAGAGGTTAATGTCAATTATAAATAACATGCAAATATTCATTACTGCATTGCCTCTAGATAACGTGGTGCCAAAAGTCCCCAGTCAAGGATCGGTGTCTCATTGTACTAAGCATTGTTCAAACACACAACTACGGTGCCTACCCCAAACAACTTAGTCTGAGTATAGCGATGTATAATTCTAAGATAAGGGCCATATAAATTCCTAAAGAGATTATGTAACTACTTCCGCTTTAACTTCTAATATAGCGTAGAGAGAATAGGCTCAGGAAAGATCTGGTTTTTATTAGCTAGTTTTACAGAAAATGAAAAAACAGATTTGCATATTTTTAATACCAGTTTATGTGTATATATGGAATCCCTCATTCACATCTAAATATTGTTACCTTAGGACTGTAAATGTTTATAAATGTTGACAAGATGCTAAGATAAATTTTATCTGTGTAAACATGCAACATTGTAGCATTTTTCTGAAATAAATGTAAAATTGTATTTCTATGTATTTTCCAAATACCTAACACTACTTATGCAACCAAAATATTGACTGCAACATAGCTTATATATATGTACAGTTCCAAAATTGCATAGTATCTACTGTATGTGTATATATTTCTATAATTCATGTATTCAAATTATATTTAATGAACAAACTTTTAAATACTAACAATAATGCTACTAGAAAAATGAAAATGTCTATGCTATATTTTTGTAAATACATAGAAATAATTTACTCTATGCACAGAGATTTCCAAATATTTTACTTTGATTTGTGCAGATCAAGTAATATCTTTTACTAATACCTAGTCACAAAATCCATTTACAATGATCTGATATAAATATATATCTGATTTGACATAATCAGTTAAGGGCTCAGCTGATATTAGCAGGAGTTGCACTTGAGAAATAACTTCAAAACAGGGCACCAAATAATTATAGACAGTAGAATAAAGGTTTTGAAAGCATTTCCATTATAAACTCCATTTTGGCCTTACACATCATAAGATATATTTAATCTTGAGGCCTGTAACTAGTCTATACATATTTTGTATACAAAATGTGGCATAAGTTTATTTTAACTGGAACCAGTAACATTTTTTGAATTTTGTAACTTCAGTGAAATTTCTTTTATTATTTGTTTTAATGGACACAGACTTAGATGAACTTTTCTTGAAAATTTTTTCCACCTTTCTTTCTTTCTTTCTTTATCAACTATGGACAAAGTTCACATTTTTTAAAGTTTGTTGAAATTTTGCATTTTGAAAAAAATTGGAGTTTTGAATTTAGCAAAGGAAAATTGTTTTTAAAAGTGATTCTCTCCCCCTCCAACTCCACACCTTTTAAAAAAAACTTCTGATTTCTTTTCTTTTAATTTCAAAAAGAGGCAAAGAAATATAGCTCTTTCGGGTGGTTGTATGTGCTTGTTTGTTCTTAATTCCAAATGCAAATCATCCCTAATTTTAACCATGACGTTTCTAGTATTTTTTAAGGGGAAAGATTTTAAGTTATTTATGGTAGTATGATAGGTAGTTTATTTTCATAACATGCAATGAGATGAAAGGGAATTTGCATATTTTATGACTTCATAATTTCCAATGCAAACAGAGCCATTTTACTGGGACCTAGTCTAGCTTTGATCAATAAGAATACAATGAAAACAGGTGGTATATATTTATGAAGCAGACATTCCAGCTAACAGATGTCGTGGTTTGTGAAATATCCATATCAAACATACTGATTTGAGTATTATATAGGGTTGGAATGGTCTTAAGAGGTAGGTATAAGACATTTGATCTTGTTCAGTTCCTGTGATTAGAAGTGAGTAGGACAACTAGCTAAGAACTAGAGCTGGGCGCTGGAGGAGTCAGCTTCCATTAAAGCATTAATGAAACAGAATAAGAGCAAGTAAAATCAGGCTAATGAATTTACTCTGGTGCTACTAAATGCAGTGGGGTCACTTCTGCAGCTATAGCATAGAATGAGTGTAAGTCCGATGTAGACAGGCCAGTTTATGGCTAGTAAGTTTGTAATATACAACCATGATTCTTCAGTCAGTAAGATGCCAAGAGCAGGCAGTGAAGTATACATGGTGTTCTGTCACTAGCAGAGTGTAACATTAGTAGCTGGCAAGTGTAAGTGAACTGAGACTGAGGCACAGTCTTTCATGCTGAAGCAATTTTTGTGTCTATAACACTGTCAGCACCAAACAGCATTGGAATAGGCACATACAAGGCCATGGAAGATAACCTGCTCACGTGCTAGCTCACGGGCTGCAGCAGGCATTTAAATATAATCCCAGTGTGCAGGCTGCCAGAAGCAGTATGTCCTGTGAGCTACAGGTAGATTATCCAATAGCCACACAGTCCTTGTGTGCCATCCCAATTGCCATAAGGCAGGCTTGGCTCCCAAGGAAGATAGAGAGCCAGGAAGTGGTGCTAAGCGACAAGCAAAAGTAACTCTAGCATTGACGTGGACAAATAGTGGTCTAGGATAATGGAAAAGACATTTTGGCAAACCGCACAGCATTCTTCAATATCTACTGGTGCTGAGGGGACTGTCAGGCCTATTTTAGACAGTCTCAGAAGAAGCTATATCTTTCCCCCAGGGGAGATGGACACAGCATAAGTGTAATCCCATATGGTATATCAATTATTGATTTTGTTTATTTTATATAATACCTTCCATTGCCGCTCGGACTGATCACTCTTAGGCCAGAGCATTCCCTTATATGCTGTTAGCATCTTACTGAACTTAGACTCCACTGCAGAATTGCCAGTAGGCATGTGGTTGGTGCAGATGACCTTTGCACCATCTTTGGTGTGTATTCTATGGAAATGTACTATATGGAATATGGGTTGTCACCTACGCGTGTGCCCATCATTTGCCATATGGAAACTGTGCTTGTTTTCACAGACTATGAAAGAACTGAGCCCAGTAATTTGTGGTCTGGCTTTCTGTTCAAGCACTTCAGGTGGCTAAAGCAGGGTTGATATGTTAGGACTATTGGGTTCACTGTAAGTTAATAGCAAGATTTGGTATCGAGATGCCTAGGTATGAAGGCTGCTCCAGACAGCATGAAAGGTCACTTCTGCTTCATATGTTTATTGGAAGACTTTCCTGTGTTGTCTCACTCAGCTTTTTGTAGTGATGGTGTCTTGGTAATGGCTGGCCTTGTCTTAAATACCTTGTTACTGATGTTTAGATAAGACTTAATGAACTGACATTTGCATTTCTGACTTTCATTCAGGACTCTGATTTTTTCTTTCTTTCAAATGTTGGGATATCTTTTGGCACAGGATATCTTAGCTGTCATATCCAGCATGACAATCGTGTCATGAAGCTGAGCAACATCAGTGATGATGTCATTTGACTTTATGCTTTGTGGCTGGGAGTTAGGGTTCCTTTGCAGACATTGGATCATACTTGATTTTTCTGTTCACCTAGTTTTTGTTAAAATGCAATATGTTAGCATGCTGACTTTGATTATAAATTTTTGCATTGACCAATGGACAGTCTTGTTACCCAACTTTCCTAGTCCAGGACTGGATTTTGCTTGTAGGTTTCTTTTTTGGCAAGGAACTCCAGGAAAGTATAAGTACAGCTAACTTGCCAATTCTTGTTTACATTTTTTGGTCTTGTGTTTTCTTTAAAGGAAATAACTTAAAATATTTGAAGTTTATTTTTTCCTTCAAGCACAGTGGGGTGGGTTGTTGGTGGTTTTTTTTTTTTTTGTTCTTTTAAATGTCCCAAACAGCTAAATATAATTCTCAATAAAAGCTTTTATTGCAAAAGAGCAGGGAGTTTCAATTAGCTTTAAAAACTTTATGGCAAGAATGCTGACAATATTATGTTCAAAAACTGGCCTTTAATATTTTCAGTCTGAGGATCTAAAGTTGCTACAAAAACATTTGTAGTTACGGCCAGTGCTCTGTGCCTGTAACATTCTTCTTGTGCATTCCCCCACCACATGGAGAGCTACAAATTCTTCCAGTGGGCAGGTGTTTCTTCTGAGTTTATCCCACTCCCAAGAATTCAGCTAGATCTTTGAAGTAGGAAAAAACCCCTTCCCCGCCCCACAACTGCATTGCTAATGTAGCCAGGATCTCACCACAGCGGCGCTGGAACAATTTTTAGAGTGGGAGTGCTGAAAGCCATTGAACAAAACTATAAACCCTTTATATGATGGAAACCACTTCAAGCCAGGGGAAGCTACTGCACCCCCAGCATCCCTAGTTCCAGAACACTGTTTCACCGTTTAGAATGAACACGTCTGGAGGTGTATGTAGAGTAAATGAGCCTGAAGTAACAATACTCATAACACATTTCTGAGCCCACAGTGAACTCTATTAAAATAGATTAGATTCTGGAGTTCTAAGATGCAGTTGTTTTTTAAAACTAACAGTTATAATTGCATTTTAAAAGTGCTATAAAGATTTGTGTGATGAACTTTTTTCCATCAAAGTATTGATTTGAGTATTACGACCTCAGGGATGGGAAGTATGGGTTTAAATGTTCTGGGACAATTTTTATATTTTTTCTGATGCCACTGGCTTTGCCTCAGGGAAAGCCTTTCGAGGCAGTTTTAGCTGCCAGTAACTATCTGCGACTCAGTCATTACTGTGTAATTGGATCTAAAGTACATTGTATAATTTACTAGTAGCAAGCTTTGCTTGCCTAATTGTGGTATCCAGCTGACTTCTAGGGATACTAATCAATGTATATGAATAGCACAGTAGACTAAGAACTATATGGATGAGTGAATAAGTCTTGAAGTGAACTTGCTCTTTCTCAATCTCTGCACATTTAGTGGTTATAAAAGTATCAAAAAAGATCTTGGATTTAAAGTGAGCATAGTGCTTACAAAAGGTGTCAGATTGACACAGACAAACTGAGATTCTTTAAACTGTGGATTTTTGTATGTTTCTTTTATACCTGACACAGCTGTTGTAGGAAAAATATGTACAGTTTCTATGGGTGTGATATCCATTGAATATGCAGCAAACATTTTCGTCAGAATTTTCCCACTCTTGTAAATATGGAAACATTTTATTAGGGGCAAATACTGCAATATTTAGAGCAAAGCCAGGTAGAAGCAACAAATTTTGTTGAATGTCATGGGCATTATTTACTCATTTACAGGCTTGCTGTTAGAATCTCAGTAGCTGTTTTACTGGAAAACTTCTTTGTGCTTCTTTCAAATTGAGCCTTTGCATTGGGCTATATTGTTTACATCCTTTCTCCTACATTCTCATGTTGCACCCTGACTTCATTTGAAGATTACGAGTATCTATCCAGGGAAAGCATCTCTTTTTAGTGGCTCTACTGCAAGTGAACATTTTATGAGATCTGCATTTAGTTTAAACCTGTGCACCTACCTTCTAGGTTTAAACATTTCCCGGTAGATAACAGATACCAGCTGAAATAGGTGTTTGGTTTTTTCCAAACTAAAATATTCTTGACTTTCACAAAACTACATGGTTTCAAGCACTTCCATAGCAACTTTTCCCCAGATATTGCAAACAGGCTATTAAGACTTCCACTACCAAGCCTCTGAAGACTATCTTGCATGTGTTGCTGCATTTCTAATTCATTGCCAATGCTAACCCATTTCACTTATGAAAGATACAAGGACAAGTATAGACCCCAGCCTAGTTTTTGCCACTTACACACACTAATTTCTGAAAGTGCATTAGGAAATTAGTAAATACGAAAACTATAGTTGTGGTCATTTTTAAAATGAGCTGCTTCATCTGGGCCTGGATAGTATTATATTTACATATGCAGAATGGGCAGTTGTGTGCATAACATCCAATTTTCAGGTTCAGCCTTGCATTTACATCTAGCTAACTATTTGCACGTGGAAATGTGGGGTTTGGTTCATTGACTCAGGCATGTTTTCAAATATCACAGACTGCACTGGAGCAATTTTCCCTTCATTTTTAAGGGGAAAGGTTTAGAATTTTTTGAGACTGGGGGCATTGCATTCAGTATTTTTGAATCTTTCAGGTGTTCTGAATATAGGCTGCTTGGAGCAGGAAAAGATGTTTCTAGGGAGTTCTCGCTATATTTTTAGGTGACATACTGCATAGTGAAACTCAATTTTCGTGAATTACCTTGCTGCTGTTCATATTTCATAGCTCTGTTAGCTAATTTATGTGCCAGATATATATAAATAAATCATTAAATGCCACAAGATTTGATGTTCTACATGTAACAGCACACCAATGAACAAAACGGCAGCAGTTTTTACTGATGCTAACGTCTAGCTACCTGGGATTTTATAATAAGTATGAATCAGAAAAAGACAGGATAAATCAGTTCCTGTACTGTCAGCTTGGCAGGGATGATTTATCTTACCTTTCTGACAAGGCTGAATTTGACTGCAAACTTCATACAGCTTGGCTTCTGCTTCAGATCATGCAAAGGCATTCCAGATGATGAAAAGCAGGGTAGCTTAGAAAACAGCATGTAGTGTTGTACTGGTGCCATATTTATGTGGCAACATGTGAACTCTGAAGTGCTTTACATTGTATCTCATGATAATTATTACATCTTATGATTAATCTACCTGAACCCATTTTAATTCCTTAACCCATATTTTGAACAAAAACAGTTTTCAAGTTTTTTCCCCCAAAATCTAAAATAATTTTAGAGCAATCCAGGAGATGGGAAATGTAAAGCTTTATATAAAGTGGACATGTGGGTGATAAAATGCACATTGTCCACGTTCACCTATGTCACTACTTTTAGAAATGGAATGGCATTACTCACTGGGTACATAGTGAGGTGGAAGCACACAGCACTCCTTCTACCTGTTGTTCAGAGATACTTTCTAGGTGGGTAAATATCTTAGACAATGCTGTCCTAATTATTAGGTTTTGCTGTGTTGCTGATGGGCTCCCGACAATGATGCCTGCACCAAACTTCAATACTTGAAATAATAGGTTCTACAGCTCAGCAACTGCCCTGAACAGAGGGTGGAACAGGAGCTATGGTGTCAGGCTTCCTGCCTGTGTTTGTGTATGAGTGGCTTGTGTAACTGTAATACTGTGGCTCATTTGGAAGATGTGCTCGTATTGGAAACTGTTATATACGTGCCAATGTATAGATGACAGAGTGGTGCAATATGATCTCTCACACGTTTTTGTTATGTAATGTAATTTGAAATGTATTATACTCAATCTGTAATGCTTTTAGTTGGCTCCTCTGTATATGTGGTTTTGAATATTTGTTTAAAGCTAGTTATGTAGAAATGCATTTCTGTGTTAGAAGTTTGATTAAAAAACAAAAGTATTCTTTAATGTGCTGGTTTCATTATTTTAATAATATTTCTAAGGCAAAGCTTGAATGGGGGCATTGTTGATGACTATCCAAGTTTCCATCCCTGATATGCAGGAAGAAACAAGCAGAAAGCGTATACCCACCAGCCACTTAAAAAAAAAAATGGGGGAAATGCATCAAGTCAGAATCACTGGAGAGCTCTGTACCCCATTCCAGCAACACAAAGCAGACATAAACCTAGTTGGCAGTGGCATAATGCAACTGGTGTGTACTAGAAAAATCCTGCCCCAATAGATTTATTGCAAATAATTTATAATCCAGACAAACTCTTAAATGTTTTTAACAACGACATTATAGAATAATGCACAATAAAGCACTGATAGCCACATTCAATCTTTCTCTCAATACCTTTTTAAATATCCCCTATTCCCCAAAGTAAATGGGGCAAAATAAGATGGGGCCCCAATTTTCTCATATGTGGCTAGAAAGATCATAAAAATAAATGCCCTTTCTTTTTCTGTATAGTGTTAATAATGAGATGCCCCTAGAAAAGGGTACTTGGCCCTCAGTGGCTTGTGCTACTTTTGTCCCCTAGAAGAGGAATTCAAGATGCACAATCTTGCGCGGCAGAATGAATTGATTTGGCAACATCTTCCATCCAGCTGTGTGGTTTGACTTTGTAATCCAATTGGCTGTCTATTGGATCATTTTCACTGAAATATCAGTGTTAAGCCAGTTTTGCCACACTGAATATACCATTGTTTTTGTAGGAAAAAAATAGCTGTGGCCAGAAATAAGGATGCTTGTTATAATCTTAAACTATCAAGCAATAATGGCCCATCAACCTTTTGTATCGATAATTTTAATAAAAGGGAAATACTAGTAAAGAGCCAAAACAATGGTGAGTACATGTTCAAAGGCCTGCAGGTAAACCTGCATTTTACCTCTGCAGTAATATTTAATGAAAATGATTAAAATAAACAACTTTATGCTTAGTTCCACTAAATGATTTTGTTTAATTTTAAGTGAAAGGTCCAGCAATGACATTACAGCATAGGAAGGTTCACACTGGCAGTGGATAATTTTGGGAGATACTACAAACACCGGTTGGTGATGAGTATTGTTTGCACCTGTTTATCTCTACTAATAATGAACTGTACCAGCTTCTAGTGAATTTACTAAATATATTAAATCATGCACAAAATATAGGGTAGGATTCTGAACTTGGTGTAACATGACACAAGAAGGCAGAGAGAATTAAAAAGGAGTAAAGGTACAAAACATGGGTTTTTGTGAGAATGGTTGGGGCCAAATTTTCAAACCACACAAATGTGCACATGAGTTTTACTCATACAAATGGAGGCATGCACAAAAAGTAAATGTACATTCCAGGTAATTGTGAGCCTAACTACTGGATGCAGAAATCCTGATTCTACTTCATATATATATAGCTGTGGGTGCATGTACACAAATTCTGAGGCCCATTTGAAAATTTGGCCCTTAGGGCCCTACCAAATTCATGGTCCATTTTGGTCAATTTCACAGTCATAGGATTTTTAAATTGTAAATTTCATGATTTCTGCTATTGAAATCTGAAAGGAGTTGGCGGTGAGGGAGGTGTTGCAAGGTTATTGGAGAGGGGGTTTGCAGTATTGCGACCCTAACTTCAGCAGCACCGAAGTAAGGGTGGCAATACCATACCATGCCCTCCTTCCTTCTGCACTGCTGCTGGCGGCGGTGCTACCTTCAGAGCTGGGCAGTTGAAGAGCGGTGGCTGCTGGCTAGGAGCCCAGCTCTGAAGGCACAGTTGCCGCTAGCAGCAGCGCAGAAGTAAGGTTGGCATGGTATAGTATTGCCACCTTTACTTTGGCGTTGCTGCCCTCAGCAGCCGCAGTCTTTGGCCACCCAGGTCTGAAGTCAGCAATGCAGAAGTAAGGGTGGCATGGTAAGGTATTGCTGCTCTTACTTCTGTGCTGCTTTTGCACTCTTACTTCTAAGCCGGGCAATAGCTGACGCTCAGCTCTGAAGGCAATGCAGAAGTAAGAGTGGCAATACTGCAGACGCACCCTAAAATAACCTTGTGACACCCCCCCTCGCAACTCCCTTTTGAGTAAGGACCCCCAATTTGAGAAACGCTGGTGTCCCGTATTAAATCTGTTTAGTATAGGATAAAAAGGACCCAAAAGACCAGATTTCACTGTCATGATGTGATTTTCATGGCCATGAATTTGGTAGGGCCCTAGTAATATACCTATTCATCTACATTTTCTCCAGTGTAGTTCAGTGCAATAAGTTTTGTATGCTCTATGTGTACAATATTTATCGGATTTTTCAACATTAACAAATACTGTGTGACAACCATCTGCTAACACCTAATTTCTTTATTTCATTTCACGGTTGGAATTAAAATGGATGAAATCAAGGACTGAACTGTTCAGGTAATATAATAAGGGAGCTTTTTGACTCTAGATCATTGATTTGAATCCAGACTATGTTGGCAGCAACTGAAAGTCATTATACTACCTTCACAGTTGGCACTAAGTGGCATCCATATGGTAGTTGCTGCAGAGAATGGCTGGCTATAGATGACCCTATCCAGCATATGCTAAGCTTTAAGCATGTGAATAATCCTACTGAAGTCAGTGGGAATTCTCATGTGCTTAACTTTAAGCACTTGTGTAAATGTTTTGCTAGATCAGAGCCAGAATCCCTACCAAATTACAACTGAAGCTAATCTTTCCAGAAAAACTTTGTGGCACATTGGTGGGGCAGCACTGCAGAGTTTACCCTGCCACAGCTTGTGCTAATTGTGTTCTGGGCCTAAATCAGGCCATCAGTCTCTAAGGCGATCAGTCTGGGCTCTTTCATGAATACTTATTTCATTTACAAATAATCAGAATCAATAAAACAATTTCTGAAGGGTAAGTGGCAGTGTTAGGAGGGCAGCTGAAATATGGGTTTTGTATGAAATTCCTTTTCTTCCAAATCACATGCATGTTTCCAAAGTCCTGCTGTAAACATTTAAAAATAAAACACAATCCTCCAGGCTGCTACAAAGCCTTGTTCTCCAGCCAAATTAGATGTGCGTGTGGAGGGATGGGGAGAGTTACCGGTGGAGGAAATGTGCAAGTAGCAGCATTCTGTACACTAATTGTGAACTGTAGGCTACTGTCTACAGGGAAATAGCAAATGAAATGCAGCTAGAGAACTTTGCTGCCATAACTTTGGAGTGAAGGCTCTGATATTAATGTTTTCACTGCTGGAAGGCTGCTTGAGTGTCTGTGCTGGGGCAGCAGCAGTCTGTTGCCACAGCAGTGGAATCAGAGTGGATGGGTCAATCCTGACAAAACTGGAAGGTGGAAACTGGAGGTGTGATTTGTAAAGTAACAGCAATCCTGCACCCACTGAAGTCAATCAATCGACTTCAGAAAGTACAGGATCAGGCCTTTACTTTCATTTGGTGGCAATTTCTAAAGTGCACAGTCTCAGCTTAATTTGACTCTCAGTGGGAGCCTTACTATTGGATTCAAACAAAAGCCAAGGTAGGCCAATGTTGAACACTTTTGAAAATCCTGCTCTTGCTGCATATGCAGCCAGTGCACTTAAGTTTGGATTCTTTCGGACTCTGTTGGGGGCCCTGAGAGTCCTTTATGCTTCCAGCTGAGGACACAAAGTCAGAGTGACCACACTTTTCTCGCACAGTCTGTCTACACTGCAGGAGAAGGTGTGATTATAGAAAAGGTAGGCACACTCCGCCTGCAATCTATCTAACACAGATGACAATAATAGTGAAGCAGGGAAGGTATCACTAGTTTGTTTTCTGGGGTCTAGATATTCAGGTCAGTACATCCTAGAGAAGTAGTTGAGGGCTTATCCCTATTACCCTAGACACAGGCGCCTGAAAAGGGCTAGTACTCCCTGGTATCCACCCCCTCTTCTCCTCCACCTTACAAAAGGATATTACAGCTAGCCCAACTGGCTCCACTACCAGTTGACCAGACCAGTCACGGTTCTGATGAGGAATCACAGGCAGAGGAAAACCGAATCCTAGCACACATCTTATCATCTCTTGATGAAACTGAGACCTGCAGCATCTACCTCAACCCCTGATAACTACAAAATGTCCCAGCACTGCTATGAAGAATGGCTGACACTGGAGATCCAAATGGAGGTGGTCCAGGAAAAATATCACACAAGCACCTGAACATCTTTCACACATCTGTTCCTAAACATCTTGCAGTGCCCATCAACAAGGGGTATGAAGATTTAGGTAAGTTGCTTTGGCAGACACCTGCTTCTTTGGCACCAACATAAAAAAAAGCTGACTGTTACTACCAAATGATATCCCAGGGCTTCAAGCAATTTTACATTCACTCCATGCCTGGATCAATAGTTGTCTCAGTGGCTAAAGCTAGAAAAAAACAACAGAAAGCATCACCTTGAGACAAAGAGCCCCAGGCACCATATTTATCTAGAAGGAAAAAATGATTCTACATCAAGTCCTGAAATAAGAATTGCCAATTACCAGGCCCTGTTGGCAAAATTATGATTATTTGAATTGGGACTCCATATCCAAGTTTGCTGACAAGCCTCTTCAAGATAACAGAAAAGAGTCTAAATCCTTGATTGCTGAAGGTTAAATTGTGGTCCACACATCTCTCCAGGTAGCCCTTGATGCTGCTGACACAGCTTCTAGATTCATGGCTACCTCAGTTGCCATGAGGAGGGAATCTTGGTTCCAGTCATCAAGGATCTCTACCAAAGTGCAAATTACAGCTGATGATCTTCCATTTGAAGGATACGAACCTTTCAATGTGAATGCAGATGAAACTACACTCTTTGAAGGACTCTTGGCAATACCGTCTAGTACTAGTGTGTACGGTACTAATTCATTCCTTGCCATGTTTAATCATAACTATGGAAGAAAATAACTCAGAATAAATTATTTGATAGAATTATCTCTTGTTTTTCTGCTAATAAAATATCTGTGAACAGATTTTTGCTGCCTGGAATTTAGCTGTTCAAATTTATTTAATATCTTTTTGAATTTTTAAATTTGATAACAAATATTCTAAATATGAACAGTGGTGCTTGTGATTGGTCAAATAAGTCACATGATATAGTTTCTATTTCATGAATTGATTAGTAAAATTCACTTTTTGTAAAAATATAAGCAATTGGTTTGCTCAAATGGTCATAGAAAGTGAATTCACAAAGTTTTTGCATTAGTCATCCAGCTCTTGTCATGACATCTCAGTTTTAAATTTTTACTGTAAAGTAACAAAGATAAATTTTCAAAAATGGCCACTGAATTTGGTTGCTTCCATTTTGGGTGTTCAGCTTGAGATGTTTTGGCCTTGATTATCAGAGGAGCTACATACTAGCAGGCCTGTTGACTTTAAGTGGAGCATTAGATTCTCATTTTTTCAAAATGAAGCTTAAAGTCTCAAAGTGCACACCCAAAAGCTCAGTCTGCTAACAGCACTTTTGAAAGTTTTGACTATACATTCTGTCATTCTAAATTTAATCTGTGGGAAGTATTTCTGTTTGAAGCTGAAAAAAATGAGACTAGTCTTTTATTAACTAGTGTACTGGGTACAATTTATGCCTTGGTAATGTTCAGTAGACCGAAGGTTTATAGAATATCAGGGTTGGAAGGGATGTCAGGAGGTTATCTAGTCCAACCTCCTGCTCAAGGCATGACTAATCCCCAGACAGATTTTGACTCAGATCCCTAAATGAGTCCCTCAAGGATTAAACTCACAAGCCTGGGTTTAGCAGGCCAGTGCTCAAGCTACTGAGCTATCCCTCCCCACACTGAACTATCTCAGTTGTCTGAGATATAGGCATGATTATAGATTTTACATTAACTAGAAACTCCTTTTTCTTCATTCATAAAACTCAGGTCTGATCACTATCAAAATACTCCTGCTTTTTAATGTTTGTCTCTGTTGTTTCAGGAATTGATTACTGTAACTCTATTTTAGCTGGTTTTGCCATATATTATAATGTGCCACGTCTAATAGGTTTTCCAAGCAACAATTCCCATTCAGCTGATATGGTCCAGGACATTTTATATCTCTTCAATTTTGTCTGGCCTTCATTATCTCCATGTTTATCAATTAGTAATGTTTAGAATCCTGTCTGTGGTTTCCAGTTGTCTTTCTGTCAGAGATCCTCAGTATCATTCCAATTTGCTTAGTATGTAGCCTCCTTTCCTATTGTCTACAGGTTTTTCTTAGGCCTTGGCTACACTTGAGAGTTACAGCGCTGGTGGTGGCTTTACAGCACTGTAACTCACTCCCTGTCCACACTGGCAAGGCACATACAGCGGTGTATCTCCATGGCTACAGCGCTGGTTGTACTCCATCTCCACGAGAGGAATAAAGAGAATAGCGCTGCTACTGCAGCACTGGGGTGCCAGTGTAAACAGAGAATAATCTTACTACACTGTAACTGACCTCCAGAAGCTTCCCATAATGCTTTTAAGTTTAAAAGTTTTAAAGATAACACTCTCTGTTTTGTTGTGATGCCTCTGTTTGTTTTGTTGTGAACTCGGGGCTCCCGGAGCTGCTTATCAAAAAGACAAACACAGCTACTGTTTGCTGTGAATAAGCTCCCTTCGGAACGCCCACAGCTAGTGTTTGCTTGAAGAGAGGGGAAGGAAGAGGCTTGAGGAGGGAAACTGAGCAGCGTGTGGGAGGGAGGGGGGGACGTCCGTCTCGGGGAGGCTGCCTATTTGGTCTGTGAAGAAAAAAACAAAGAGGGCTATTTGCTTTCAGTGAACGGGTTGGAACTTGCAAGGTAGCTACTGACAGAGTGTCGGCTCCAAAAATCCACTCTCTCTCTCACCCACGCTCCCTGTCACACTCCACCCCACCCCCTCTTTTGGAAAGCACGCTGCAGCCACTTCAACGCTGGGATAGCTGCCCATAATGCACTGCTCCCAGTGCCAATGCAGATGCTGCAAATGTGGCCACGACAATGCGCTGGTAGCTGTCAGTGTGGCCAGACTGCAGCGCTTTCCCTACTCAGCTGTACGAAGACAGGTTTAACAACCAGTGCTGTACAGCTGCAAGTATAGCCATACCCTTAGGTATTGCTGTACAGTGGAAGAACACCTTCTTTGGAAAAAAATTCATTGAGAAGGTCAACTTCTGTGTCTTCTAGCTTGATTTTAAACCCCATACAAATTTAACTTTACTAATTATTATTCTTAAAATAATATTTTATATTAACAATTTGAAAGGGCTTGATATTATGCTTTGTTAAAATCTGAACTTTTAATATTATTGAATGTATTTTATGTTAATTGTTAGGCGTGCTAGTGACAGTGTAGGATTCAGGCCTGTATTTCCGCCTGAGATAGAATTTTAGGTCTTGTTTGCCCATTTGATTCTTCATACACTTATATTCTTACTAATATGTGTGGACAAAGGGATCCTAACTTATATGTGTAAACAAAGGACAAAGACGCTGTGTATGGTGCTTCTGCCTAGCCAGTTGTGTTTGTTAGTAGAATGGGAAGAGATAAGAACAGTTAAAGTATTACTGGGCATGGTGGAAGTATACTTACTGCCTCAACTCCTATCTCATGGCAAGGTCAAGCAACCAGTTGAGAGGGGCAAGGAGGATTGGGGGGAAGGTATAAAACACTAAAAGGCCAAAGAAATGCCTGTCCCTGACCGTAGCACAACCACATTCCTTACCTCTCCCATGGGATACAAAAGAGGTGGGACAAAGACCCCAGACTCAACCCCCAAAAACAGAACATGACCATAAATTGTAAGGGGTGTCACTGAGGGCATGGATTTCAGATAAAATTATGCCTTTTAAGAAGTGGAGGAGAACGGGACACTGGGAAACAAGGCTCTGCAATGTCAGAGTCATGGACGTGCTTCCTGGAAACTAACCCCAATAAACATTGCATTACCAGCACCTTGGAATTCTGGTCTTCTGTTTTCTGTTTGCGTGACAAGACCCAGGGGAGAAGGTGAAGGGAAAGCCCTCTAACATTAATATTAAAAGTTTTCCACTCTGTTATTTTTTATATACATAGATCTCTTTGGAGCTGAACGTCTCTATACAATATATTCCTTTGGCTTCTATGGCAAAAAGCATAGCAAATCACCGCAGAATGTACTGGTGTCAAAATTATTTGTAGATTCTAATAGACATTGTGCCATAACAGCTTATAATAGAAAGCCTGTCCTGTTCAGGAAATCTAGAGAAGTTATATGCAGTGAATTAGAATTTGTCAGTATAAAGAAAAATCCCATAATACTGATGTTTAAATAGTTAACTTTTTTTCATTTCTAGGTATAAACCATTTCATGGTGTATTGTATCATGTTTTCTTATGACTGAAAGACTCTAACAGTTCACTTCAGCATTTTCTCTCAATGCTGTATGACTGCCAGTTGGAACAGAGAAGAGGTAAAGCTATACCAGATCTGTTAACATACTTAGGTTCCCCCCCCTAGTATATGTTTAAAAAAGAAAGCAAAGAAAATAAGATATTTTTCCTTTTCTTTGGATGCCACTGTAGGTCTCTGTAAACCAAGAAGTAACACACCAGCTATGGGCACCAGCTTTAAGGAAGTTGTTGTGACTTGAGAAAATGTGGAACATGTCATACACAAGCCAAAGTACAATATACACTCCCTTGGAAACACATTGTAAACTACTACAAAAATTGATAGCATGTTAGTGATCTGGCAATAACTTGCTATTTACTGAGATTTGCAACTCAGTAGGGCGAAATATAACTCATTTGATGGATGTCTAAGCATAAAGGAGCCATCTGGGTGGGTGGTTCCTGATTTCATTTGGAGTGGAAGCTGTTTCCTCAAAGCTTGCTATATTTTTATATGCTGTGTATCATGACTACAGAGTCTGCGATAGGTATAGCAGTGCTCTCTGAGTCCTTAAAATAGTATCTTGTTTTAAACATCTCTTCATTGGTTATATTTAACAAAAGGAAGCCCAATGCTGGTCTCTGCAACTTGCATTTGTCTTGACTTAGTTACAGATAACTTTTAAAATGGACTTCTTGCAATAACATACCTGATTGAGACTCCAGTATTTGGTTTGAGGCAGTTTTTCACACTTAGGCCCTGATTGTCAGAGGATACTTCAAGATGTATGGGGGAGGAAGAGATGAAGAGGTGGAGATTTCTCTTGGCTGGTGGAGGTGTGAATGGGCTGGGGGCAGAGCCTAGGGAGATGCATATATTACTGCAACACCCTGGATAAGATACCATAGCTTCAGATGGGTAGGTTGAAATATTTCAAATTTGGTGAGGGCAGGAGGCCCAACCTTGAAAAAATGGCAAAAGCTTTTGCAAATCCCCTTCTCTTTCTTTCTTTTTTTCATTATTTCCAACTCTGAGCTGTATTAACTTTCCTTTTGAGCCAGACTGCTAGGGCCCTGGGTATAGCTGCAACCAGGAGAAATGGGATGGAGTTGCACTGTCAGAGAAATGGGGAAGGTCCAACAGGGCAGAGCTGGTGTAGGGTCACAGGGCCTCCATATACAATGATCTGGTCTCCTATAGATTCACCAGCTTTGGTCATGGTTCCTGCAGCCTTTCCTGTCTCAGAGCAGTGGTTTCCCCAGGAATTGAAATTAGGGGGGACGTTCGAATTTACAGGGGGGGTTTCAGGACCAATGAGATAAATAAAAGAGATATGAATAAAGTAAATGTTTTATTAGGATTATGCAAATTTAACGCAAGAATAATGCAAGTTACACCAAAACACATAACAGGTCTAGATTTCTAAAAAAATATACATTAAAAAAAGAGTATTTAATTTAAACTGACTTTTGAAAAGTCCATCATGGGGTAAGAGGAAAGTCCTCTCATGGATCAGTAACTGGTTAAAAGATGGGAAACAAAGGGTAGGAATAAATTATCCGTTTCATGAAAGAGATTCTGGAAGTCATTGTGGATAGTTCTCCTGAAAACATCCATTCCAATGTCGCAGGCCACTCACCAAAAACAAACAATTGTTTGGGATCATTAAGAAAGGGACTTAAGATAAACAGAAAATATGCATATCGCCCCATAAAATCCTATGGTATTGTACACCCTTGAATACTCCGTTGTGCAGATACTCGTCACCCATCCTAAAACATTATTCATTGAATTAAGAAGTACAGAGATTGGGCAAACTAATAGTCAGGGGTGAACAGGAGGAGAGATTAAAAGTACTGGGAATTTCAGCTAGAAAGAGCATGACTAATGGGGATATGATAGAGGTCTTACAAATCGTTGACTGGTTGCAAAGGAAGACGTGAATAAGGACATTTTATTTAATCTTTCACATAACACAAGAACTGAGCAGTCATCCAATTAATTAATAGGCAGCATGTTTTAAAAAAAACACATAAGAGGAAGTACTTCTTTCACACAATATAAAAAGTCAACCATGGAACTCTTTGCTATGGGGAATGCTTGTGTAAGACCAGAACAGGATTATAAGAAAGAACGTAGATAAATTCCTGGAAGAAAGGTCCATCTGTGGCTATTAGCCAGGATGCGAGGAGGGATGCAACCCCATGCTTCTGGAGTGTCCCTGTTCTGTTTGCCTGAAGCTGGGATATGGCAATCAGGGATGGTCACTTGATGATTCCTCTTGTTCTGTTTCATTCCCTCTGATAGCACCTGGGCCTTGACCCACTGTTGAAAGGACAGGAGACGGGGGCTATATGGACCATTGATCTGACCGTATGACCATTCTTATGTAAAATTAATTATAATAATAAAAAGATATGTTAGTACAGAAAGTCCCCAAAATAGGATGACCTTCCCAAGATAGGCAACAATGTGAGATAACAACCTTGGCATATAGAGCATTTAAAAAATCTTGGCCTATTAGTGAAACATATTCTTATATAAGTTTCCATTCCCCGATCACAAATCTAGCTTTGGAGTAAAGTGACTTAAAATATTAGTCCAACAAACACATGTTTATTTAACCATGCCCTCACTCTTCCCCTCCACTCACACTCCATCACCTGGTGTTGTCCTTGGTCGTGGAGACTCAGAGTTCAGAGGTGCTTTCACGTGAGTCACACCTTCCAGAGTGGGACAAGAGGCCACCTTGTTGTCCTCCAGGTGTGCTCACTGTTCACTCTGGCCCGTCTGTCGTTGTGCCACCATTCACTCACCACTCTGTTGCCAATGGCCCTGCACAAATCACCTTCTTGCTGTCACCTGCCCTGTGACCTCTGCGAGTTGGTCTCGTTGGAGGGTTCCACCAGCTCTCAGTGATTTTAGCTGAGTCTCTCAGTGTGGAACCTCGCTCGCTGCTAGTGCAGTCTGGGACTGTCTTCTTACTAGCAAAAACCTGTAGCCCACAGGGGAACTACCTGTCCCCCACAAACAGGATCTAAGCACTTTAGGGCCTATTTATCAGTGATTTCAGCTACAGTGGTCAGTTAACATAACAAAAGACTCTCTATGGAGCCTAATCAGGCGTCTGTTCTTTAAACAGTGTGTTGAGGAACAGGTCCCCAACCCTCTCTCCTGATGCTTCAAATCACACAGGCTAAGTACAGTTTCTACTGCCCTTTTACTCATACAATTCAAGAAAAATTTCAGTTCCCCTATTCCCCCCACATTCAAGGGTGGTTTGGTAACCCAACCCAGCCAAAAATCTATCACTTGGACAACACAGCCTTTGTTTGTTGGATACCTAGGTAGATTAGGTTTGAATGTAAATATAATATGGCCCTGAAGCCTTTTCCCCACAGACCCAGCTCATCGACTAGCTGTTCAGGCGAGAGCTTCGAATTTAGACTTTTGCTTACAATCATCATTGAAAGTATTAGTGTTGGCCATGACAACACTGCAAATGAATGTTTTTTTTTCGAGCTGACATCATAAAAGAACAGCTGTATAAGGAAGCAACATGGATAGCTAGTCTATGTTCATACTTTTCAAATCTTATTATACTTTTTTTAGATACCAACATATTTTATCATAGACTCTTATAAGCTGTTTAAAGTGTGTATTATGTTTTCAGTTAAATTCAGAATTTCCAAAACAGTCACTAAATTTGGGTATGTAACTTACTCACAAAATGGGGGCAGTGTTGGGAAATTCAGGAGGGGTGTAGAGGAAATCACTGCCCAGAGTCTTCTCCCTCAGATTGACTGGGAGGGAGATGATAATTCTTTACCTCTCCAATTTAGGCACACAAAGTAGAATCTGTGCTGGAACAGGCTAATATGTATCATCTACATTAAAAATGTATGCAGGACAGGAGTTAGAGATGAAATGGGCCTACAGTTTATAAAAGGGATTTTTAATAAAATGTTTTGTTTAAGGTGTTCTAATATAGAAAGTCCAGAAAGATGTTCAGTTGTGAGTTCATAACATGTACATCTCTTTCCTGGTATACTCATGGACTGAATGAAACTGTTCATCATAAATTTTTATGGGGAAAAAAGAGGAGCACTATTTTTCACAAAAATGGTGTTGTGACATTTTGTCCTCCATTTTATGAAAGCTTTAATACGTGCCTCACTTTGCACTACAAGTCATGTTTGCAATCCTCTAATTTCTTGTATAGCTTTTTAGGACCATCTAATGTTTGTTATACAACTAAGAACTTTATACTGGGAATTCATTAATCAACTGGGCAGTTGAAATTGTACCTTTAAGAAAATTCTCGTTTGTGCCTTTTGTGTTATTCTTTCTTAATGTTATTATAAAGAGGGTACACTCGGAGTGTTGACGGGTTGGATACAGAACCCCCTTGGGGCCTGCCCAACTGATTGTGCCAAGACTACTTCTGCCCCTGCTTTCCCTGCCAGCTTGGGACTCTGGCACCCTGTCTTGTTGAGCCAGACACGCCAGTCTGCTTACGCACAGACCCGAGGGTCTGAACCATGTCCCCAAAGCTGCGACGTTAACTGAAAGCACTTAAGAAGGTGTTCCTGTTCTTTAACACTTCAGTATGCCCAACTGCCCATGCGGCGTCCAGAAATTCCAAATAAATCTGTTTTATCCTGGTTAATCAACTTATACAGGGAAATTCATAAATTGTCACTTCTATAACACTGATGAGAGCGAATGCACAGATGTTTTGTGTCTCCCCCCCCATATTGATACATACTTCTGGGTTAATTTAATAATGTAAATGTGATTTTATTTAATACAGAAGTAGGATTTAAGTGGTTTCAAGTGAGTTAACAGAGATTAACAAAGTGAATATTACCAAGTAAATAAAATAAAAATACTGTCAAGTCTAGCGCTAATACGTTAATAAAACTGAATACAGATAGAATTCCACCCTCAGAGATGTTTCAATAGTTTCTTTTCACAGGATTGGATGCGCGTCCGTTGTCTGGGGCACAATTCCTTTCCTCAGTACAGCTCTTGTTCCAGCTCAGGTGGTACCTAGGGGATTGCTTGCCACCCTTTGTTCTGTTCCACCCAGTTATGTATCTTTTGCATAAGGCAGGAAATCTTTGTCCCCTGCTCTGGATTCCCACCCCTTCCTCTAAATGGAAAAGACAACAACGGTTTAAAAGACGGATTCCCAGTTCAGTGACATTGATCACCAGGTTCTCTGTAAGACTCTGTTATCCACTTTGTCAGCACACAGAAAGATTTACAAGTAAACAAAGCCATCTTACAGGTCAATTGTCCTGGTTAATGGATGTCAATCAAGGTTACAAACACCTTAATCAGCCACACTTTGTTATCTACCTATAGACCTCAGAGTTTCTTATTTTCTATTTCATCTCTCTCTTTTGATCAGTATGGCGAGAGATAAAAATACGTGGTATTCTGAGGTGTTGTACTGGAACTCATTACTGTTAACATATTTCATTAAATGATCTGAAAATGTGGTAAACAGTGATGTGGCAAATTCTGCAAGATGATACAGATACTATTCAAGTATAGTATTCCCAGCTATGACTGCGAAGAGCTTACAAACGGGATCTACAAAGGAGAGTTGAGACCAACAAAGAATGGCAAAGGATCTCAGCTTCTGATAAATGCAAAGTTATATGCAGCATGTGAAAGCAATCTAACGTTATACTCCAAACTGATGCATCTGATATTAGCTGTTAACACTTCATGAAAGAGATTACTGGAGTCATTGTGGATAGTTCCCGAAAACATCCATTCAATGTGCAGCAGCGCATCACCAAAAACAAACAATGTTGTGGATATCATTAAGAAAGGGACTTAGATAAGACAGAGAATATCATGATCGCCCCATATAAATCCATGTATTTGTACACCCTGAATACTGTTGTGCAGTATCGTGCACCCATCCTAAAACATTATATCATTGGATTGAAGAAGGTACAGAGATTGGCAAACTAAATATCAGGGGATGAACAGGAGGAGAGATTAAAATGTACTGGGAATTTTCAGCTTGAAGACATATAATGATCTCTCTCTGTCTCACTGTTCGCTCTGGCCATGTCTGTTCTTTGTACCACCGTTCATTCCACCGCTCTGTTGCTAATGGCCCTGCACAGTCACCTGCTGCTGCTACCTGCCACTGTGACCTCTGCGAGTTGGTGTCTCGAGGTTCCACCAGCTTTCAGTGATTTCAGTTGAGCTCTCAGTGTGGGAACCTCACTTCCTGCTAGTGCAGTCTGGGCTGTCTCTTACTCAAAAACACTTTACCCCCAGGAACACTGTCCCCACAACAGGACTACGCACTTAGACCTGATTGTCAGTGATTTCAGCTGCAGTGGTCACTTAACAGAACAGAAGACTCTCTATGAAGCCTAATCAGCTCTGTCTTTAAACAGTGGAGAAGGACAGGTCCCCATCCTCTTTCTTGATGCCTTCAAATCACCATAGACTAAGTACAGTTCCGCTGCCCTTTACTCATACAATAAGAACAACATTTCATCCCCCATTCCCCCCACATTCAAGTGGTTTGTAACCCAACCCCAGCCAAAATCTATCACATGGGCAACACAGCTGTGTTTGCTGGATACCTAGGTAGACTAGGTGTGAATGTAAATATAATCTGGCCCTGAAGTCTTTCCCCACAGCCCCAGCTCATCACTAGCTCTCAGGGAGAGCTCATTTAGACTTTGCTTACAAATCATCATTTGCAATTATTAGGTTGGCCAACATCACCGAAATGAATGCACTGGCATCATAAAAAACAACAGCTGTATAAGGAAGCAAGGAAGCTAGTCTATGTTCATACTTTTCAAATCTATTATACTTTTTCAGATACACATATTTTATCATACACTGTATAAGCTTTTAAAGTGTGTATTAATGTTTCAGTTTAAATTCAGATTTCCAAACAGTCACTAAATTGGTATGTAACTAGCTCACAAAACTGGGGGCAGTGTTGGGGAAATTCAGGAGGGGTGTAGGGAAATCACTGCCCCAGAGTCTCTCCCTCAGATTGACTAGGGAGGGAGATGATATTCTCACCTCTCCAATTTAGGCACACAAAGTAGAATCTGTCTGGAACAGGCAATATTATAATCATACATTAAAAATGTATGCAGACAGAGTTAAGATTGAAAAATGGCCTACAGTTTAAAAGGATATTAATAAAATGTTTTTGTTTAAGGTGTTCTAAATAATAGAAAGTCAGAAAATGTTCAGTTGTGAGTTCAATAACATACATCTCTTTCCTGGTATACTCATGGACTGAATGAAAATGTTCATCAAAATTTTTAGGGGGAAAAAAGAGGACACATTTTTCACAAAAATGTTTGTGACATTTTGTCCTCCATTTATAAGCTTTAATACGTGCTCACTTTGCTACTACAAGTCATGTTTGGCAATCCTCTAATTTTGTATAGCTTTTAGACCATCTAAATGTTTTATACAACTAAAACATTATACTGGAATTCATATAATCAACTGGGCAGTTGAAATGTAACCTTTAAAGAAAAATTCTGTTTGTGCCTTTTGTTATTCTTTCTAATGTATAAAGAGGGTGTGACGGGTTGGATCACAGAAACCCCCTTGGGGCTGCCAACTGATGTGCCAAGACTACTTCTGCCCCTGCTTTCCCTGCCAGCTTGGGACTCTGGCACCCTGTCTTGTTGAGCCAGACACGCCAGTCTGCTACAGCACAGACCCAGGGTCTGAACCATGTGCCCCAAAGCTGAAGACTTAACTGAAAGCACCTTAAGAAGTGTTCCTGTCTTTAACACTCAGATGCCCAACTGCCAATGGGGTCCAAAATCCAAATAAATCTGTTTTATCCTGTATAAAACTTATACAGGGCAAATTCATAAATTGTTCACCTTCTATAACACTGATTGAGAGCGATGCACAGATGTTTGTGTCCCCCCCCCATATTAATACATACTCTGGGTTAATTAATAAGTAAAATGTGATTTTATTAAATACAGAAGTAGGATTTAAGTGGTTTCAAGTAGTAACAGAGAGAACAAAGTGAATTACCAAGTAAAATAAAATAAAATATGCAAGTCTAAGCCTAATACAGTAATAAAACTGAATACAGATAAAATCTCACCCTCAGAGATGTTTCAATAAGTTTCTTTCACAGATTGGATGCCGTCCTAGTCTGGGCACAATCCTTTCCTCAGTACAGCTCTTGTTCCAGCTCAGGTGGTACCTAGGGGATTGCTGCACCCTTTGTTCTGTTCCACCCACTTATGTATCTTTTGCATAAGGCAGGAATCCTTTGTCCCTCTCTGGATTCCCACCCCTCCTTCTAAATGGAAAAACACAAGGTTAAAGACGGATTCCAGTTCAGGTGACATGATCACAGGTCTCTGTAAGACTCTGTTATCCACTTGTCAGCACACAGGAAGATTTACAAGTAAAACAAAGCCATCTACAGTCAATTGTCCTGGTTAATGGGAGTCATCAAGGTTACAAACCACCATTAATAGCCCACACTTTGTATATCTACTATCAGACCTCAGAGTTATATTTCATATTTCTAGTTTCAGATACAAGAGAGATACATTTATACAAATAGGATGACCACACTCCATAGATTATAAGATTTGTAATGATACCTTACAAGACACCTTTTGCATGAAGCATATTTTAGTTACATTACATTCACACTCATGAGCATACTTTCATAAAATCATACAGAGTGCAACGTCACAGAGAGACTCTTTTTTTTTTTTTTTTTTGGTATTAGAAATATTATCCCTCTTTTCCTTTACTCCATGCCAGCAAAAACAGTGTGAATTGATAGGGTTCATCACAAAATGCTACATATTCAGAAGTGAGCAATAGAGAGGAGAATTGATTTTTGAGAAGAAATGGTTGGGAATTTTCCATCAAATTGTTTTTTGAGGACAAATGCAGCTTCCACAAAATCAACATTTTCTGCGTGAAACTGTCAATGTTGGTAAAATAATTTAATTTCCCATTGTGAAAACCTAAATGAAATATTTTTTTGTTGAGTCAGGTTGACTTGAATCAAAACATTTTGATTTATTGAACCAAATTGAAACGTTTTGTTTTAGGTTAGCTCTCTATAAATCTGTGGCTGCTTGAGCTTCCATAGTATCTCATGGATGCTTCATGTCCCAGTTCTCCTCTATACGCTTAGCTCCCTGTCTGGATTATATCTCCCATGATGCACAGTTGTTTTGCCTCTGGTTGAACCACTGTAGACCTGCATGACCAAAGCACATAGTGGAAAATGTAGTCCAGCCCTGAGACTGTCTAAGGAGCTTCTTGTCTCTATCCCAGGGGAATGGAGATTGGGGTAGAACCTTTTCCCTCATTAGGGAGTTTCATTGGGAAACCTCTGGGGAATTAATCTTTCTGGAAAAATGTCAAGGTATAACAGAATCCAGAAATGCTAGGTTACAGGATTTAGATCCAATGTGCTACAGTGTACACAAGCCCCAGAATACACAATATTACCTTCATCTCTGGAACTCTGTTTGCCAGTGGAAATATCAGGTGTAGTCTTGCACTGACTTGACTCTGAAGGTTTGTATGCCAATCAACTGTTTGCAAGTGTTAGAACTCCTGAACGGGCGTCTCAGTCACTTTATATGCAATTTACCAAACTATACCTCTGTGCAAATGGGTGAAATTACAGACTTAAATATTTATTATTATTATTGTGTGTTCATTATGTCATGAAGTCAATGAAGCTCTGCTGATTTACAGCAGTTGGGGAGCTGGCTCATTACGCAGTGCCTTGCTTTGCCAGTGGCCCAGTGTCAAGTATTACTCATTGTAAAGGAGGGAAGAGCCTGGCGTTTAGTTTGTTTTCTGAACCTACTGAAGTAAATGTATTGGGATGGGAATCATGCCATGGGATATTTTTATATACAAATCCCTCACTAACCAAATTACAGAATCATAGCATGCTGAAACATTTCTACAATGCAATTATTGAAAAAAGCAGAAGGAATATAACATTAAGAAGCACACAATCTACAGGAATAAAAGAGGAAAACATACTCTTTGTATAGAAAGGGGATTCTTTAGAGCCTTAATCCATTATTAAAGGTGACCATTCATCCTTAGTAATCAGATCAATTTGTGCTGAAAATTTAGTTCTATACGTGTGAATTGGAAGTAATCTTATTAGTGTTTTACTACATCAAGTCTGATAAGCTCCCCAATCCATTTCAGTTAAGCTTCTATTGATCCACTTAAGAGATCAGTTTGGCTTGGTTTGATTATTTTGTTGGGGGATTTCATTTGTCTGGAATCTGAAGCTATGAGAAAAATGTGATTTAGCAATGTGTGTGTGAAAGAGAGAGAGTGTATTATATATAGGCTAGAGCCACCCAGATGGTGATTTGATTTTGCACTCTTGATTTTTTTCAGTTCATTGCAAATGAGTCTGTGTACAATAGCTGAATTGTAAGACATTTACAGAGCAATGGAGTCAATGGGAAACTGAGACAGTTCTGAGTGTGGTTGTGACCAAAACTCCATCTGGAAGAGGGGAAACTGAGGTATACCTGAACGGTGCTGTGAATTGAAATTCCACCAGTAGAAAGGAACCTGAAGCTGGTAAAGACTGTTAACAAACATAATATACCTGCCAGTGGGAGGGGGAAAAGCCCAAGATAAATATAAAGCAACTTCTTGGAAGACGGCAGAGAAAGTAGCGGCTAGGAGATACGGGAAATTCTTCCCCAAGTCTATAATTCTATGATGGTCAGTGAAAATGTAAATGGCCTATGTAAGGGTGGGGTGGCTAACAAAACTTGGCTCAGGGGAAGGTTTCAGGACTCAACCCAACTAATCAGGAATATTGAGGTAACAAGAGCATTTTGGAGGGGGGAGATATATTCCCAAGTGTACCTCTCCCATGGTATCCACAGGAAGGCAATTTGTAAAATGAATTTGACACTGGGCTGTTATGTTGTCATGAAAACTGTTTTGGTTTAATTATTGGGAATGTTTACTGTATGAATGGATGAAGTTTAAATCACTGACTACATCTGTGTTTACCTTTCTCAAAAAGGGCTGGAAGAACATCCCTGTGGTACATGGGAAGTTCCCACTGCTCTGTTGTTTTTCTTATTGGGGTACAGATGTAATGAATTAATGTATATAAGTTGTATATATATATGTATGTATCTATACCAAATTACAAATTGTTTTGTGAATGCTATTTTGATTGTAAAACTGCACTGTACCTTCACTGTTGCCTTTTAATCTCTAAATAAAACTGGGATTCCTGGAAGTGCTGGCAGAGAGTTAACAAATGAGCATCAGGAATCATTAACCAAAGGGAACCATCCTAGGACAATGTGCTAGTTGCAGCCCAAAGGTACGTATTCACCTGGGTATACATGTAACCAAGCAATGGATCACCTGGTGAGACACTTGCAGACGCTGAGGAGAGTCATCAGATGGGGGACAGGAATCTTTTAAAAGGAAGGCTGTCTCACTATTTTTCTGAGAGACAGAGAGAGAAGAGAGCAGAAGCAGAAGGCAAGGCTGTGCAGGAGGACAGGAGGGTCCAAACCTAAAGGGATCTAAGAGTGGTGGTTCACTGGAAGGAGGA
Organism: Chelonoidis abingdonii; assembly: GCF_003597395.2. Classification (NCBI taxonomy): domain Eukaryota; kingdom Metazoa; phylum Chordata; order Testudines; family Testudinidae; genus Chelonoidis; species Chelonoidis abingdonii. The sequence continues at coordinate 52,853,028 of NC_133773.1, read as the reverse complement.
TTTTACATGCAAGTTTTTGTTACATTTCCATAGATCTGTATATCTCTTGTGCTTGGTCTGTGAGTAAAGCGTGACTAATTTAGAAATTCACTTGCCATATCTTTGTGTCCCTTACTTTCATTGTCATGTAGTCCCCAAAAGGGGAAACAGTTACTCAGAGGGGCCACCACAACTTCAGAGGTTTTAGGGGAGCTGACCCTACTTTTAGGGGCTAGGTAGTGGGAATGTGAATTTTCTTCCCTAGTGCTTTTTTGTGTAGCTTGTTGTGAAACTAGGCAAATATCTAGATGCATTGATGTACTGCCTGGAAGACCTCTGCATACCCCCAGAGATACACATCCCCCTAGTTGAGAACCACTGTGCTAGATAGTTAGTCACACATTAGTGCTCCCTGTCCAACTGGCTTCTCCTCTTGCTGCTGCTCCCCTGCTCCTGCAAAATGGCACCTTCAAAAATGCTCTGCTCCAGGCCATGGTCAAATGTGTCTGTTGCTTAAGATGCCCAAAGCCCTTTTGCCATAATCCTGGCTCCAACAAAAGTTTGCGGAATCCACACAACACAGAAGTCATCTGTTGCAGTCTGAGGCACAGCATTCAGAGACAAGGACTGAGGGCTGGCTTATTCATTTTAGTGTATCCCCACCTGATCTTTATTTCACTGCCATAAATTTAACCATCTGGCAGTAAAATTTATATACATTCCATTATTGATGAAAATACAGAAGCCTGAGATTTATATATTTTTAGTTCAGATTTTGTGATTGCTCATTTTAATGATCGTTGGGGTTAAGTGTATTAATAGTTCTTGAGTCATATTTTTCAATAAAAACAAACACTCTGTTGAATATATTTATGTCTGGAATGGCTCTAAACAAGCCAAGAAGTATTGGGTTGACTTGATTTTATTTGCAACTCAGTTTATGTTCCTGTTGGTAATCTCTGAAATCCAAATATTCCACTTCCATTTCACTTTAGCAGTAGCACTAGCATATGGTTTTGAAAGGCATTACTCTTAATGAGGGATTTTCACACTGCAACAACATATTATATTTAAATATTAAATGCAAATACCCTCACTTCCCCCCAGAAATACATGATAAAAACTCTTGTGTTTAAAACAATGTTAAAGTTGCAAAGATAAGCACTTAGAGTCAGGCAGTACCAAAGTTAAAGATGAACACAGAACTCTGATGTCTTGTAACGCAGGAGAATGTGCAATGGGAGGGAGAGGAAATGGAAACATGTAGGAAATCAAAGCATGTCAAATTATAAGATAATATGTACATAGACATGTTCACATCAACACTCTAATTTATTGTGCATATGCTAGCTCTTAACTCTGTCTTTTTTTTTTCAAACTGAGAATTATTTATGATGGCATGAAGAACTGCTAACTTCTGCTTGACTGAAGCTCTGGTCTTGGGCCCTGATTCAAAGCCTATGGATTCAACTGGAAGACTCTTATGGTCTTCACTGGGTTTTGGATCAAGCCATAAAGCACCTTCAAATTGTAACCCCTAAGATTTCAGCTTCAAAGTTAGAAGTTTCAGACAAATATAAGCAACTGAAAATAGGCCATTATTATGGAAACTTTTTTACAACCGTAGTTACAAAGTTTGCTCCAACCATAGCTATAACAACTCCATTTATCTTTCTTGTACCTTTTAATAAATGTCTTTGATATTTTTCTCTATGTATTATACTTTGACTTAGAATGAGGGTTGACTTCATTGAAACAATAGGTATGCTGTTGAGTTTGTTGTGAGATGCAGAGGGAAGATGGAGGAAGGAAATGAGGGGAGCAAACTAGAGCACTTAGAATCTAATACTCAGTTTTTTCACTTCTTAAAAATGGGCAGTTTCAAATTATTTTATGAACATGACTGTGAAACCTGCAAAACGCACTGACATTGAAAGAAGTCTTCCAGAGGAAAAATGTTTTGCACCATTCATAAAACATGTTTATATTTCTGATGAAGTTTCACAAAGCAAAAGCCAACTCTAGACGAGCTCATTAGTTCCAATCCCTGTTCGGTAAGGGATAAGTTAAAAGCTGGAATGCAGGCACATAGCATAGCAGTATCAATTATAATAGTAAGATGACTAATGAGATACGTGATATTTGAATGCCACTGAAGCTGAAAATTACACCTTTTCTGCAGAGTAAAGGTTGAAGGAGAGCCTTGCATCCAGTCTATAATTTCTCCTGTATGAGGAATATGTGGCTGTTAGACCTTCTATTGATTTTTTTCTTTGACAATCCAGCAAGAGTTCCTTCTCCCACAGCTGCTGTGTGTGGCTTATCTCTGTGTAGCTTTATGATGGCTTTTTCCTCTGAAATGTTGTTCTAATCTGTACCTTTTTTATAAGCAAACTGCAAGTTTGCAAGATTTAAATGTAACTGTAACACAATAGTATGATGCATTATCCTTTTGGCTGGGTCAACATGATGTCTTGTGCAAGAAAAAACAGAATTCTGCCCTCAGATGTAGAGGAGCGAAAGGTTGCATCTGAGTCTATGAAGGACAGATATATTGTGCCAGTCATTTTGAATGTAAGAATGTTTTCTTCTGTTAGGCTCCAATTTTGAAAAACCTTTGTCTGTGTGGTTAAAATCATCCTAGTCTGCAAAGACTTAAGCACACGTTTAACTATAAACACCTGCCTAAGTGCTTTGCTGAATAAGGATGAACTGCTGAATTGAGGGCTTAACTTGTCAATTACATCTATTAATGTCTATCAATAAATATGACAATATTAATTATGAATCTTTTTTAAAGTAATAAGAGCTATTTTCTTCCTATAGCCGCAGGACACGAATGACAGTAATTGTAGAACCATTAAAGTGGGAAGTATAAATGGTAGCAACGGTAATCACTAATTTTGTTTTTGTTTATGGAAATGATGCATGACTACTATGAAATGCACCCAATGTTTTGGTTTGGTTGAAATACTGCAGCTAGAAGTTTCACAACAATCTGTAATGCAAAAGAGTAGCATGTCATATTGTCTTTGTACTCTCCATATGAAGGCTTAGCACACCTTTCATCAAGAAAAGAAAGACAAATGAAACAAACAAACAACAAGCCCTAATGCAATGTTAAAATTGAAAAATCACGCGCTCTAAAAGTTAGAACATCCCAAAAGTTAAAGTTGCTCCCACAGTGTTGTTATAGTGGGAGTCACCAAACGGAACTGTTACAAATAGTCTTATCAATTCTATTTCGTAGTGTTCAGTCTTGGAAGAAATACTGTACTGTTGTAAGTTTTGTGCTCTGGGTTCTTTGGAAGTGTATGGACAATGTTGCAAACAGAAAGATCATTTGCTTTCTGCCTTAATCTCCCTAGGAAGAGTCAGTTATCGGGCTAGAGTGTATTCTGGGAACTGGGGGCTGGTGTGTGAGTTAAGATTTCTGAGAAGGGGGATTTGTCTGTGTGCTGTTTGACCACTGTTCAAGGACTGGTGTATAAAATGTAAATAAACAAAATGCACTGAGAAATACCCAGTTTCTATGTCCCTGATTTCTCCTCTTTCAGGAAACCAACCTGGAAGGCACTGACATCTTCTACCTCTCAGCAAAGGGATGATAATATTAACTCAAATGTGGCACAATGAGGTCATTCTCTTCCATGCAAAATGAATATGCAATACTCCCATTTGGATATGACAGCATTTATCATTTATTTTTGTGAGAACCAGAGAATAATTAGGGAGAACTGGTCTCTGGGATTTATGTTCCTAAATCACACAGTCAGTTTTGAAAATTTTACCCACTGTTCCAGATTTATCAGTACTTTCAGACTGTCTGGCATCAGTGCAAAGTAGCCATAAACCTGGCTTAATAAACAAGACTTATGGTTACTTTGCTTCTCCAGAGTAGTGCAAAGCAGTCAGAGTGTGCTGGTGAGTCTGGCCCATAGGAGGTGCAATCTGAACAAGTTAATATTATGGGAGAAACTTTAATTTTTGAAAATTCCTCACTTTTGATGCTTGATTTTCAATTGTAACATTGAATTTAATGTAGGTTGTTTGATATATCTGTCTAATCTATCTATGTATTTTCGTTTTAAATCAGAAGAGATTGCAAGGAGACTGAAGTGAATCTTTGAATTTCCTACTTTCTAGACAGGATTGTTCTGGTTCAGTAAATTCCAGCAGAGTGTTTAAAAAAATGTTGAAATGATTATAGGTTATAGTACATTTGGCAGCTCTGTTGAAGAATTCTCACTGATGTGGATTATATTAAGAAGTTTTCTCCATCATTCTTTTAAAAGTATGTCTTTTTTCTGTTGTGATGTTAATTGCAAGGTATTGGGAACACATACCAAAATCTTTAATTATAGCATTGAGGGAATGAAATAATGTATTTAATAATCTTGAGAAAACATCCATATGCACCTGATAAGGATTGCAGTGGGTTAAATATAACTGGATATGAGCAACTCTGGAAACACAATGCAGTTGTACATTTTGGAAACTGAATACAAGTTTCTGCCAATTGCCTCTTGGTTTATCAAATATGAGATTCATTTGAGAAAGGAAACCCTACCTGGTGAATTCTTCACTTCTGAATTGCATTCCTCTATTTTCTTGTAGGCTATAAGTTAATTTATCATGAGGATTGCTTCACTAAGGGTTTGGTATTTTCTTCCCTATGTTTTATTTCATTTTCCAGCGCAGAGGCCCTTGTTGTTACACATTTTACTTTCATTGATCTTTTCTAAACAAATGTTTATTCTCATGCCAGAAGCAGCAGGGCAGTCAAAGCAAAGAACATCTAGGCACCTTGTGACAAGGCTTGCAAACCCAAGGAAATATCCATTCAGTCTCCTGATGCATCCATCCTGAAACTCAATTACACAGAATGTAATGCTCCTGCAACACAAACAAAAACAATGTTGATGACAAACTGTGATAAAAGGAGACTGACATTCCAGAATATCCAAAAGAATCCAGCAAATGGCCATAATGCAGCAGAGACTTGTAGACCTGGCTGTTGCACAACCTGTACTGTATGTTCTGTTTTAAAATACTGCTGGCTTTGAGGCAGCTATTGTCAAAGGGCTGAGTTGTTAGAAGACCAGGGGACTACAGGTCACGAATCCAAGGAGAGAAAATGACAGCCCTATATAAATCCAACAAATGTAGTTTTGGTTGGCTAGTTTAATACTGATAGTTTGAAGAAGGATCTTTAAAAAACATTCAGATGAGAGTAAAAGGACTAATGTGGGGAATTAACTGAATGTGTTATGCGGAAAGACTTCTGAGACCATATGTCACCATGGTGCCTGGAGCAGTCACACTGAGAATGCTGACTCAGGGCAAACTGCAAGGAATAGGGTGATTATCCATGAAACTGATGGTTTATTCTATAATTAGATTTCACTAAGTCAGTAACCAAACAGTTTCTGTAATACCTTACTGGTTACCATGAAACCAAAATTTAGTGCCTTTAAGCACCCAGCCCACCCAGCCAAGTCTCATAGACTCATAGACTCTAGGACTGGAAGGGACCTCGAGAGGTCATCGAGTCCAGTCCCCTGCCCTCATGGCAGGACCAAATACTGTCTAGACCATCCCTGATAGACATTTGTCTAACCTACTCTTAAATATCTCCAGAGATGGAGATTCCACAAC
>NC_133773.1:52786696-52846675 GCF_003597395.2 Chelonoidis abingdonii | reverse complement strand
ACCCTGTCCTCCAAAGCAGTTGCAATCTCTCCCAGTTTGGTATCATCTGCAAACTTAATAAGCATACTTTCTATGCCAACATCTAAGTCATTGATGAAGATATTGAACAGAGCCTAATATAGTGAAGGTTACTAAAAACCTTCTTCATCATATATAAAGTTCTATCAGTCCCAAGAGATTGGACACATTATTCACCAGGTAAATGAACATTTCAGCTCTTACCCAAATACACATTTACAGCCAATTCTTATAAACTAAATCTAAGATTTATTAATAAAAAAGAAAAGAAAGAGTTGCTATGGTTAAAAGATCAATATACGTACAGAAATGAGTAAAGTTCTTAGGTCAGTTTCATAGCAGAGATGATGAGGCTGCTGATTTATAAAAGTCCTTCTGGAATCCATTTAAAGGGATATCGTCCAACGGCAGTCCATGTGCAGAGTTTGTACAAATTCTTCCATGAGAATTCCACGCCGGATCCAGAGTAAATCTGGAGACCTCAGTCTTATAGGGTGATAAAAAAGGATCAGGCCCGAAGCCTCATTATAGTTGCAGAAAGTCATCACCTCAGCAGAGCCTTTCTTATATGAAGACTAGGTAATGTATATTGTTGCTTTAAAGCTAAGCTCTGCTTCTTAGTTATACATGGGTAACAAGTTCATTAGCAGAAGGCAATTAACCATCAAACAGTTCAGAGGGAGTTTACTACAATTTTCAAAGAGAAATGAGGCCAATAACATTATTATACCATAAGTCCCCTCTTAATGATAATATACTCCTTTGTTCTCTGAATCAATAGAATACAGTAATGAAACATTATAGACAGGAACAGAAGTTTAGCATCTACAAGCTAATTAGATCACAACATTAAACTTCTACCAAGATGTAGGTAAACACAGACAAATACAATTAGTATTTACTTTCGATCCTTTAACAATACAGGCCTACATATCAAGGATTCTAGTATATTTAACATGGCTTTGATAACTATCTGCAAGGAATGAACCTGTTTACTATTTCAGTCTCTTCTAATATCTCCTTAAGGGTTGCTTTTAAGGGTCACTCAGCCTGCTGGTTACTTAACCTTCGCTGACTTACCTTCACACCATAATATCTCCAACCCTAGACTGAAGATGACAGGGAGATCTGATGACATTATACAAGTCCCAGAAGAAGTTTATATAAAGATCAAGGGAAGACTATGCCCACACTTAAAGGAACTGGATAAATAATCCATAGACCTAGTTTGAAAATAAGGAAGGAGAAATTCAGACTATACATCCATTAATTCCTTGATATTCCTCTCAGTGAGTCAATGCTACATGAAATCAGGCTAACAGATGAATTAATTAGGATAAGAAACATGATAGAGCTTAAGGATAGGATTTATTTAAAGACATGGAAGAGTATCCTTTGCTATCCTCTGCTAAGTCCCATCTGTGCGCGTGTGGTTCTCTTTGTGTACATCAGATCTATCTGATGAATGAATGAATTTCCTTTCAGTCAGGAGGTTGTGCAGAGAAGGTCATCCCTTTCAGATGACATGAGATTTCATGACTGGTATCTTTTAAGGTCCATCTACAGTACTCTACTCTTATGTGCAATGTGCAAGAGACAGGAAGGATTGTAGTACTGTGCAGAGGGACAGTGTAGATATGTGCTATCATGCCAACACCTGCACCCCTCCTTCATGAGACCAATGTATGATCTCTGCTCCTCATGACTAGGATGGAGGGAGCACATGGCTAGCAGACAAGCAGGTATGGCATGCTATAAGGGAACTGGACTCCAACTCATGCAGCAAATTTCTCTATATAAACTAATGCAGATTGTTTCTCTATGAACATCTTCTCCATCTCCGTAGCATCCAGGGACTAGATAAGGGGAAGGAGGGGAGCAGGAGCACACACCATTCTGCCAGCTACTTGGGGAGAATTATGATGCATGCAGAGGGAAATTGGCTCCCCCTGTTTGGCCAAAAATCCAGACACTTTGGCTCAGGTTTTGCCATAGATCCCTGGACTGGGCACCATCCTTTAACCCATCTGCTTCTCCACCTGCCCTGCACTGTAGAGTGGAAGATATTGCAGACCCATGACTTCCCACATGCTGTGAAAGGTTTTTGATAAGTGTCTCCTTCCTCTTCCCAGGTAATTTAACATGGGGGAGATGAGATGCTCATGTGGATCCTAAATTTGGAGCAGTGATGGCCACTCCAGTGTTATGGTTTAATTGAATTAGCTACTACTTTACTGGAAATGTTAAGATCTCCTTTGTTTTGCAACTGAGATATATGAAATGGTTCTGAATTTCTACTGAAAATATTCAGTTAGGAAAGCCACAGTGTGTGTGAAGTGAGATACTAGATAGGTTAAGCTATTGATAGAACTGTATCCATGCTGTGCAGCTCTCTGTCATAATCTTATTCCCTCTAGTTTAAAAAACAACTGCTTGGATCTGACCTCTGTTGAAATGCGTTGTCTCTGTAGCACCAATCACTTTCTGGTATATGCAAATCTCCCATGGACAACCTGATAGAGAGGTTAGCTTGTCACCACTGACACTAACAGTCTTTCTGGTGTGCCAAGAAATCAGCCTGTTAAATGATCCTTAGCAGAAATAATATGGACCAAATCTTAAACACCTTACTCAGGTAAACCTCACATTGGTTTTAATGAGGTATTTGCCTGAGTGGAGAGAGAATGAGGATCTCACGATCTGGCCTTAGATTCTGTAAAAGAAAAAAGTGTGAATAACATACTGTAATAGTAATATTAATGATAACACCTAGATTTTATCTAGAGCTTTTCATCACTAGATCACAAAGCACTTCCCAATCTGTAATGTATATATACTCACAACATCCCTGAGAGGTAGGGAATTATTATTACTATAGTGGGGGAAAACGATACACAGAGCCCATCCCTTGGGAGTTATGGCTCCCTAAAATAGATTGACTATGAATGTGTGTATTTCCCTCTGCAAAGTGTGAGAGAGGGAGGACTGAAGGAGCCTGGCATATGTACAGCGCAGAGCTGGCTCACACTTCTGGAATAAAAGTTGGCACTTGTTAAGTAGTTCCTGCTGATACTAGTAGTGATGTGCATGACCAGCATGTGCAACAGGAAGCAGGGAGGCTGGACAGATTACCGAAAGCCAGAGCAATGCCAAGAGCTGCAACACAGGGCTGATTTCAAAACTCAATCCTGTCCAACATCTTATTTTTGTTTCAGTGCGGCTCTCTCTTAAATACTAAGTGGGATGTGGACTTTTAACCCTCAGTCATGCCCTACCTGTGGGACCATTATTTCCCTGTTAATCTATATTATCGTTATTAGCACTGACAGTGGTCTCAGGGAAGTCACAGAAAAAAGTTCAGTCTCTTTCATGAGTAACTTACAATACAGCAGCTTAAGGGCATAACAATCAAGGGTAATAATCATGAATGAGTCTGGTCCTGTTCCCACCAAAAACAATGGCCAAAGTTCTAGTGCAAGTGGGACTGGGCCCATAATAACAAACAGCTTTACCCTTATGAACTTCTCAATTGCCTTAATAATGTATAATTGCTACAGCATTTGTTGGTGATTCCCTATATACAGAAGATTCCGCTTATTAGCAACTCCTCAGCTGCCAGCAAAAAGTTCTGGCAGTTACTAATAAGCAGAATGCAGGTTTGTGGGGCTGGAGCCAGGGAAGAAAGCCCTGGGATCTGCCTTCCCTGGCTGTAGCCTGAAAACCTGCCTGCAGGCAACGTAGCAGCAGAGAGGGCTTCTTGGGCTTTCTATGGGAAGTGGGGGTGCTGGGGGGCCTGTGGGGTTGCGCCATACTGCTCCCTGTGATCTTTGGGGGTTGGGGCTAAGCACATCCCAGCCTTCCCTAGGAGCAGTCCCTCAGCAGGGCACAGCGTGGAGAACTCAAGGAGAGGCAGAGGCTGCAGCAGCCCCCAGCCCCTCCCCATTACTGTCCTTCCCACAGCCTCCCTCCCCAGCCCACAGAACCTTACTTCCTGTGCAGTGCCTGTGCACAGGCATGTTTGTGAGGCTGCTGCTCCAGCAGGAAGCACTGGGTTGGGCTCAGCACCAGTCATAGGCAGGTTTTTGGGGCTGCAGCCAGGGTGGGCACATCGAAGTCTGCTGTAGCCCCACAAACCTGCCAGCAGCTGGGGTCTTTCTTCCAAAGAGTGCTGTTAATACGTGGCATGCCCTTGCCAATATCCAAATCCCATTAACATTACCGGGACAAGATTGGTTCCCAGCAAAATGGTGGTATTAACCAGCAGTTGTCAATATCTGGGCTGCTATTAAGTAGAATCTAGTGCTCTAGGGATAGATAGAAATAAGGAATATTACAAGTTTAGCAGTAGCACTGTCTAGGTTTTCTATTTTGGAGATTTGTCTTGATTTCAACAACCAGCGCAACTGCACCAGTGGAAACCCTTAGGATAGAGAGGGTAAATATCTATAAACTGTAATTTGCACCAGTGAAGCTTATCCCTATGTGAAACCAGGGTGAGCCCCACTTCAAATTGTAATTGGCCTGTGTATAGTAGGGGTTTGCAGGGGTTCAGCTTCATTAGTGTCTGGGTGAAATCAAAGCAAATCCACACTGTAGACAAGGTCTTAGTGGAAAAGACAAAAATGAAATGTATTTTGCACTTCAATACTTTCCGTCTGAAAAATCTCAGAGGGCTCTACTAACAGTAGTGAATTAAGTGAGGTAGGATGTGTATGTTAGTCAGACTAATGGGTCCTAGAAGTACAGAATACCCATGCTTTTAGTGAGCATTGGTATACAGTCTCCCAGCTGAGATTCCCTTGGATTATTTTAAGAGGACAGCCATGTGTTACTGTTTAGTTTATTATTTATGCAGCACCCCAAAGTGTGCTAACAAAACAAACAAAAAAGTCATGGTCCTGTCTCAAAGAGCTTGCAGTCGAAAGAGTGAGAACAACAAACAATGGGGCTGGAAGCGGGAAGAGGGAAATGAGAAGATCTGGTAATACAAAAACAAGGTGATGTAATTACTTAGTTATACCATACGTATGAAGTAGTTGTGCTGAAGCATCTGTGGCTGAATTGGCAGTGTTAAGAGGCAATATATTTCTTTTCCTGTAAGATGTTTATTTAGGCAAAGCAGCTGATAGGATGTTGTCAGAACAATGTGGTGTTATCAAATAACTATACTGTGCATCTCTGTTCGAAAAAATAGGTCATTATGAGTCATTGTCTGTCACGGTGCATGTGACAGAATGTGTCCAGATTCTATAGGCGTTATAACGTCAGAAAATTAACTTTTCATCACAAAGTTTTAAATACTGCTTTAAACTATATAGCAAAGGAAACCGTAAATTATCCGTGGCCAGGGTCCATATCCATCAAATAGCTCCCCATTGTCAAAACTAGGGTGACCAGATGTCCCGATTTTATAAGGACAGTCCCGATTTTTGGGTCTTTTTCTTCTATAGGCTCCTATTACCCCCCACCTCTGTCCCTATTTTTCACCCTGCTGTCTGGTCACCCTACTGAAAACTGACACTCTGCCAACTGTTTCTGAGCTGCGCGAAGAGAAAACGTGTGCCTGGCAAGCACCATACTGATGGGGTTTAAAGTCAGGCAGAAGTACTGTAGGTTGTGTTTGTTTGGCAAACTGGAAAGTGTCTAAAGATCTCTTAATTATTTTGAACATCAAGCCTCAGTCAATGCACTGAATAAGGGTGATTACTTAGCAACATACATATTTAGCAATGCCATGATTACTGTCTAACAGAAAGGAGAGAGACAGATCAATTTCTGCATAGGAAACACTATTCCCATGTTTATTATTTGTGTTAGACCAGTGGTTAGACAATCATCAGTCCCTGAAAGTAAGAGCAATCAGGCACCAAAATCCTTAAATTCACAACAGGGTGGGCACAAATATTATCTATGGATTTTCTGTTTAACACTTGGCCATTGCTGTGAAGTAGGTCCATGTTCTTGCTAGCTGGCTGGATTTTAAATGGAGAAGCCAGGTACCTTTGCTTACCTCCTACCCTTGTGTTATGTCTATCAGTGTCTTCTATAATGTCTGCCAAGTTTGGAGAAATAGTATGAAAAATTTGAGCAAATAATTTGAAAAATAACAAGCTTATTAGGAGCTAAATTCAACCACATGAGCAAATTGAAAGAGGAATGTTCCCACTTGTTCCAGAATCCCCTCATACTACCCTCCTCCCAGCAAGACAATAAGAGACAATGCACACTCAGGAATGAAGCACAGACAAAAGCATTATATCAACAAATTGCCATTTACTGATTGGTGATCCTGAGGGCTGCACACTCTTAGCTATAGCTGATGATGGCTGCTTAACCCTTTTGTGGGTGTCACAGACATCTTTTAGAACCTACACTCACTCGTGAGTCCACCCGAAGTTAATATACTAGACACAGCATATGGAACAAGCAAACGTTATCTTTGGCTGCCAGTTGAAGAAAATCCTTCTCCTTCATAAAAAGTGAAAAATCTTCTTTGCCAGAATGTTTGTTGATTTAAGAACCATTTTGTTAAACTACAGCCAACCATTTTGTAGCACTAAAGACAACAATTCATCTGAATTCTCTAATTATATTTTTAGTAGAACTAGAACTTGTAAAAATATATTGGGCCAAACCTACAGGTGGTGTAAACTGGCTAAGCTCCATTTAAAACAATCTAGCACATTATATAGAAGCCACTTAGCATCATTAGCTATAATATGTATTACTGTAACCATACTGAAACTGCCGGCTGGTCTCTTCTTTAGCTCCTTTCACGTATATAATTCTAATTCCTTACTGTTCCTTTATAAATAAGTGCTATTCATCTCTACAAACCCTTTCACACAGGGCAAAAGCTCCTGTAATCTCTGATTCTGTCTCCCTTTTGAGGTCCCAAAAATAAAAGTGGTACCACAGAATGGCTTTGGCAAAAAATGATTGTGTGTGTGTGTGTGTCTGTGAGAGAGAGAGAGTGTTGCTTACAGACTGCTTTGGCTGTGTCCCTAACACACACATTTCTCTCCTTGGGAATAGTTTATCCTATTAGTGACTGAGGGCATAATCCCTTTGTGCCGAAGCCCTCAGACTTTAAAGGGGTAAATCAGGCGTCATTTCACTAGTGTAAGTGACAGGAGAATCTTCCTGCATGAAAGCTAAAAATAAAATAATGAACAAAAAGACCAAGAAAATTATTCAGTCACATTACCAGATTCTCCAGTGTAGCTGCTCTGAGGAGAAAGGCCATGGCATCCAGAGCACAAAGTGGAGGATGGCTACAAGTACTTTGGGGAGTATCAGAGCACCAGAGAGGGCAGATGTAATGGCTGTGGCTAGGGTCCCCCTGCTTGCAGACAGGCTCTCAGGCCTGGTCTATACCTAGAATATAGGTCAATCTAGCTACACCACTGACTAGTTAAGATGACCTGGGCCCCGGTGTAGACATTGCTAGACTGACAGAAGAATTATTCTATCAACCTAGCTACTACCTCTTGAAAGGGTGGATTTACTACAACGATGGAAAAACCCCTTCCGTCGCTGTAGCAAGCATCTACACTTCAGTGCTACAGTGGCGTAGCTGCAGCGTTGCTAGTGTGCTGCAGGTAGCACTTGCAGTGTAGACACACCATCAAACTCTGGCAATGGGGAGGTGTTCCAAAGTGATGGTGATGAGGGCCATATAAGTACCTGATAAGATACAATAGATAAGAGCACTTAAAAAAAGGCATAGTAAGTGCCATTGCGGAGTAAGCAGAGCCCAGTTCTTCCCTTATTGCTGCCTCTGTCCCCCAGCACTGTAGGTGCTAACATCCTGCCCATTCTCCCTCCCTAGTTTCTTTCTTAGTCTTTCAAACAAAATGTAACCTTAGTGTTTCCTTTACACATGTTGTATGTGGTGGTATATCTGAGTAATACAGAGAAATATATACACATTTGAGACCCCGGTAATCAAAAGACACTCTGTAGCTGGAAGGAGTTCAATGTAATATATTTGTTAAAGAAAGATAGCAGTTATAAAGTTCCATCAGTCAGAGTTATGTGAGGCAAAATTTGTATAGAATACGTAATTTTTAATTTACTGAAAATCATTTTGAAATTGAGGTAGGATGCATATTGTCTACTGAAGAAATAATTTATAGACATTAATTGTAGGAAAGAGAGAAGCTTTTTGCTTCAAAAAGCCTATCAGCCAGCTGTCCTTCCTGTTTTATCAGTAAGCAAAGCTAAGAGCAAATAACAGATGGGAATGTCCCTTAGCACCAGCAGTGACTGTTCATGAAATGTAGCACAGCCTCCCTCCAGTGGGTTATGTTTTTAACCGTAGAAGATCAGACAAAGGATAGGTGTGGGGTATGATGAATGACTGGTTCCAATCAAAGATCTTTTTCTTTTGCAATGATCACATAATTTTGGTCTGACTTTTGATTATATGAAAAGCAGTTTTAGCAAGAGCATGAAGTGGATTTTATAGGAGGATGAAGGAGGGCTAAATTTCAGGCTAAGTCTGGATCTGAATTAAGAATCCTAAAGTCTGGCAAATTTCCAGCTTTCTCTCACTGTCATCTAAGCCCTACCATTGCAGTTAATAAACCTGCATGGAAACTTACTTTCCAGTTACAAAATTCTTGACTGTTTTGCATTTATTCACCTTCTCTTAGCCTTCACTCAACCAATCAGGTTGAGGTTTTCTTGCACTCAGAACAAAAAATCAGAGAACTGGTTCCTCAGATGGTGTAAATCAGCATAGTTCAATTGATGTCAACTGAATTTCATCAGCTGAGGATCTGAGTAAATTTGTTTGTGTGTACATGCTTTGGGAGAGTTTAGATAGAGAACAAGCTGAAGTATTTGCAACCAGATAAAATAACCATAAAATTTCACCTAATTCTGGATTTTGACACCAATAAAAGTATCAGATATGGGCCTTATTCTGATCTCACTTACCCTGATATCAGTGAGATCAATAGAAAGACCTGTTTTTATTGCATGGTTTGGCGAGGGCCACAAGAATTTCAAGTGATCATGGTCCAGTAATGAGTGAGTGTGGGCTCAAACCCAAGTTGATTAATAGTTCACCATAGTAAATCATGAAAAAATTCTCATCTGGAAGTTTTGATTCAAAGTTAGATGAAATGCAGGATCTTAGCCTGAGTTTCAGTTTGGGTCAGACCCTAATCCCACTGAAGATACTAGAAAAACTTGGTGATGTGAACCCATTCAAATCACAACTGAAGAAAATGTTTGCATAAAGCAACTGGGTTTTGCACAGCTCAGATGGAAATGTGAAAGACTGTTTTATTAGAAAGCCAGGTAATCTGTCTATAAAAATGTGGGTGCTGTGGTGTTATACAGAGACTTAAAGAGTGAGATTTTAGTAAGTTTTGAAGCATGTTACTTCAACTAAGTGACTAAAGAAATAATTTAAAACCCCAGACAAGAATCTACATCAGAGAAATTTAAATGTAAATGCACATATGTTACTCTGGACTGAAGATACTACTTTGGAAAATAAGCATGAGATGCTTGAATGCCAACAATCAAACACACATGCCAAAACAGCAAGTTAGAAAGAAAACTAAAACAGGATAGGAAGATAAAAAAGGAGAAACATAAAGAGAGCAGAAGAGATACCAAATACCAGCAAGTATTTTAGAATTTGGTAACCAAGCTGTACAAAAAACAACAAAAAAAGTCATATCTTTTCTGTTTACAATGATTTATACACTTACTTTTTCAAATGCATATTGAAAGTGCTATAAAATTACTTAAAATATGTAAGGCCATCTTCATGAGAATATTTATTATGTGGCCAGTGTGACTTCTTTCGAAATTTATTTTGAAAGCAATATGGGAGTGCCTTAAATTTTCAGTTTTTTTTCAAAGGAATATCAGTTTTTCATGGATGTATACCAGGAAGTCAACAAGATTAAGGAAACAGATCTAACACAAAAGAAATCAAAGCTGAGAAAATAGGTTGTCCAAAGCCTGGATATAGAATACAACATAGCTATCTGTCAGTGTTACCTGTATCCATTAAATATAAAGAACACAACAGAGGAAAACCAGGGATAAAATACTCCATAGACATTATGGAGTTCTGATAGAAAAAAGAGTGAAGTTTAAGTGGTTTGTGATATCATCAGACTCACAAGATACCTACACACCCTTATCACATTTTTCGTCTTTTATCTGGCAGTTTCATTTCCCCATGCCAGCTCATGGATGAAGAGCATATTTGCTGCTTTTTGAGCTAGCAGTGGCCATTTTGGCCATACAGATTCATAAATAGGAAAGACCCCACCTGAGCAATATTTTTCATGTTTCAACTAGAAAATGCCTTTACAAAGAAACAAAATAAATACTCTTCAGACATAGAATCATAGACTCGTAAGACTGGAAGTGACCTCGAGAGGTCATCTAGTCCAGCCCCCATGCACTCATGGCAGGACTATTATCTAGCCCATCCCAGACAGGTGTTTGTCTAACCTGCTCTTGAAATCTCCAATGATGGAGATTCCACAACCTCCCTAGACAATCTATTCCAGTGCTTAGCCACTTAACATAGTGTTTAACATGGCCATAGGAATCTTCCTCTTCCTGAGTATTACATCCAAGAAAACTGGCCTTAGTGCTGTGGGGAACTGGAGAAGCTGCCAAATATTTAAGGGGACAATGATCCTACTGATCAAAGTTCAGGAAGAAAATCCTTTCCTGTGTTAGTTTTTATATTTAAATTTAGATCTGATGCAGCTAATAAAATTTTACATCATCTTAAGTGAACTATGACTCTAGTAATAGCTACAACACTATGAAATACAGGATTTAAAAAATGTTCTAGCTGGATGTGAGTTGTGGGCTGTTTCCATTAAATATATTTTAAAATAAATAACAAAAAGACATAGGTCATGTTAAACTTTACTGGGATGAGAGGACAGGATGCAAATGTCTCTTAAAGAAGAGATTGTTAGGCTCTTGCTAAAAAAAAATCCTTTGATGTTAATATTCTCACTAATTATTGCCTGCTTTTTCACTTTCCTCTTTTGGGAAAGCTTATTAAGAAAGTGACACTGTATTTGGTAACAATGCAGACTTGGTAACAATGCAGACTTCCTTGCCCTGGATCAGTTTAGAGACCTGGCATGGAGGCTGTGATGACTTTGCTGGACAAAGATCCTGTGCTAGTAAAGGTCCATGTTGATTCGTTCAGAAGTCTCAGCTGCCTTTGATAGTACTGACCAAAAGGTGGCATCATTGACACAGCTGCAAACCCTAAGTGGGCTAAAAGAATCCCTGTTCAGAGTCTGGGTTTTTCATTTGCTGAGAAGACCCAGATGGTATTGGTGGTAATTTGCCTTGAATACCTTTCATAAAACATACCAAAGGGTTCTGTTCTGTCACTGCTCGTGTTCAATGTGTATGTGAGACCATTGGAGGAGATAGTGAAATACTATGGGCTGCGTAGGATTCAATATGTGGCTGACACTCATATCTTTCTATTTCATTGGGCCAACTTGGTGTGATTTCATTGGCTTACCTAGTATCTGGCCACGAGAATCAGGGTTTGGGTGAGGGTGAACTGGTTGCAACTTAATCTCCATAAGACTGAAAATAGGCTACTAGGTTGGAGGAGTTTGGTGGAGATGATATTGGATCCCATGGTTCAGAGAATTTACCCACATTTTCCAGGTTGGCAACCTGGAATTCTTTTGTATTCTCAAATTCTTCAAGGTGTCCATGGCTAAGAGCTGGTTTTATTTTACTATTTATAGTTACCCACAGTGGTCTATACCCAAGTTCCATTCTTAGACAGTTTACACTTACTGCTTTTTCAGGTGTGTCAGCAGGAACAGAAAATGTGGTCCGTGTTTTGAATTTCACTTTATACATTTTTCTCATAGATTTGCAATGTCATTCCTTAATATTCCCCCATAAAGTTTATCTTAATCTTGAGCCTGGAATAGAAGCCCCTGTTTTACATAAGAACGGCCATACCAGGTCAGACCAAAGGTCCATCTAGCCCAGTATCTGTCTACCAACAGTGGCCAATGCCAGGTGCCCAGAGGGAGTGAACCTAACGGGCAATGATCAAGTGATCTCTCTCCTGCCATCCATCTCCATCCTCTGATGAACAGAGGCTAGGGACACCATTCTTTACCCTTCCTGGCTAATAGCCATTTATGGACTTAACTTAGCACCATGAATTTATCCAGTTCCCTTTTAAACATTGTTATAGTCCAGCCTTCACAACCTCCTCAGGTAAGGAGTTCCACAAGTTGACTGTGCACTGTGTGAAGAAGAACTTCCTTTTATTTGTTTTAAACTGCTACCTATTAATTTCATTTGGTGACCCCTAGTTCTTGTATTATTTCTTCACATCACTCATGATTTTATATACCTCTATCATATCCCCGCTTAGTCTCCTCTTTTCCAAGCTGAAGAGGCTTAGCCTCTTAATCTTCCTTGTATGGACTTCTCCAAACCCCTAATCATTTTAGTTGCCCTTTTCTGAACTTTTCTAGTGCTAGAATATCTTTTGTGAGGTGAGGACCACATCTGTACATGTATTTCGAGATGTGGAGGTACCATGGATTTATATAAGGGCAATAATATTCTCAGTCTTATTCTCTATCCCCTTTTTAATGATTCCTAACATCCTGTTTGCTTTTTTTACCACCTTGCGACTGGCGTGGACATCTTCAGAGCACTTCCACGATGATGCCAAGATCTTTTTCCTGACTCGTTGTAGCTAAATTAGCCCCTATATTGTATGTATAGTTGGGGTTATTTTTTCCAATGTGCATTACTTTACATTAATCCATATTAAGTTTCATTTGCCATTTTGTTGCCCATCACTTAGTTTTGTGAGATCTTTTTGAAGTTCTTCACAATCTGCTTTGGTCTTAATTATCTGAATAGTTTAGTATTATCTGCAAACTTTGCCACTCACTGTTACCCCTTTCTCCAGATCGTTTATGAATAAATTGAATAGGATTGGTCTAGGACTGACCCTTGGGAACACCACTAGTTTACCCCTCTCCATTCTGAGAATTTACCATATATTCCTACCTTTGTTCCCTGTCTTTTAACCAGTTTCAGTCCATGAAAGGACCTTCCTTTTATCCATGATAGCTTAATTTATGTAAGAGACTTTGGTGAGGGACTTTGTCAAAGGCTTTCTGGAAATCTAAGTACACTATGTCCACTGAATCCCCCTTGTCCACATGTTGTGACCCTTCAAGAACTCTAATAGATTAGTAAGATATGATTTACCTTTACAGAAACCATGTTGACTATTGCTCAACAATTATGTTTTTCTATGTGTTTGACAATTTTATTCTTACTATTGTTTTGTCTAATTTTGCCTGGTACTGATGTTAGACTTACTGGGTCTGTAATGCCGGGATCACCTCTACAGCCTTTCTAAATATTGACGTTACATTAGGTAACTTCCAGTCATGGGTACGAAGCTGATTTAAATTTCAGGTTACAACCTTAGTTAATAGTTCCGAACTTCACATTTGAGTTCTTTCAGAACTCTTGGTGAATGCCATCTGTCCGCGTGACTTGTTTAATGTTGAGTTTATCAATTAATTCCAAACCTTCTCTATGACATTTCAAATCTGTGACCGTCCTTAGATTTGTCACCTACAAAAGCCGGCTCAGGTTTGGGAATCTCCCTAACATCCTCAGGCCGTGAAGAGTGAAGCAAAGAATCCATTTAATTTCTCCACAATGACTTTATCATCTTTAAGCGCTCCTTTTGTATTTCGATCATCAAGGGGCCCCACTGGTTGTTTTAGCAGGCTTTCGTGCTTTGATGTCTTAAAAAACATTTTGTTATTACCTTTGGAGTTTTTGGCTAGCGTTCTTCAAACTCCTCTTTGGCTTTTCATATTACACTCTTGCACTTAAGCTGGCAGTGTTTGTGCTCCTTTCTATTTGCCTCACTAGGATTTGACTTCCACTTTTTAAAGGAAGTCTTTTATCTCTCACTGGTTCTTTTACTTGGTTGTTGAGCCATGGTGGCTCTTTTTTAGTTCTTTTTTATTGTGCTTCTTAATTTGGGGCATACATTGAATTTGGGCCTCATTATGGTGTCTTTAAAAAGGGCCCATGCAACTAGCAGGGATTTCACTTTAGTCACTGTACCTTTTAATTTCTGTTTAACTAACCCCCTCATTTTTGTATAGTTCTCCCTTTTGAAATTAAATGCCACAGTGTTGGGCTGTTGAGGTGTTCTTCCCCCCACAGGGATGTTGAATGCTATTGTATTATGGTCACTATTTCCAAGCGGTCCTGCTATAATTACTCTTGGACCAGCTCCTGCGCTCCACTCAGGATTAAATCTAGAGTTGCCTTTCCCTTGTGGGTTCCCGTACAGCTGCTCCATGAAGCAGTCATTTAAGTATCGAGAAATTTATCTCTGCATTTCGTTCTGAAGTGAATGTCCAGTCAATTATGGGGATAATTGAAATCCCCCACTATTACTGAGTTCATAATTTTGATAGCCTCTAATTTCCCTTAGCATTTCATCATCACTATTACTGTCCTGGTCGGTCAGGTGTCGATAATAGATCCCTAATGTTATATTTTATTAGAGCATGAAATTTCTATCCATAGCGATTCTATGGAACATGTGGATTCGCTTCAGATTTTTACTTCATTTGAATCTACATTTTCTTTCACATATAGTGCCACTCGTCCCCCTGCACGATCTGTTCTGGTCCTTCGTATATTTTTGTACCCCAAATGATTGTGTCCATTGATTGCTCTCAGTCCACCAGGTTTCTGTATGCCTATTATTATCAATATCTCCTTTATCACAAGGCACTGTAGTTCATCCTCTTTATTTAGAACTTCTAGTATTTGTGTAGAGCACTTTAAAAACTTGTCCCTGTTTAGTTGTCTGCCCTTTTCTGATGTGCCAGATTCTTTTTATGTGACAGTTTATCTCTGATCCGGCCCTTACATTACCCTCTTCTGTCCTCTGTTCCTGACTATAACCTAGAGATTTCTCTATCATCATAGACTCACAGAGAGTCTGTTGTCCGATTCCACATGCTCCTCTGCCAGCAGTTCGGCTTTCTTCGCCGCTCTCCTAGTTTAAAAAAACTGCTCTCTACAACCATTTTATGTTTAGTGCCAGCAGTCTGGTTCCACTTTGGTTTAGTGGAGCCCATCTCTCCTGTATAGGTCCCCCCATCCCAACAAAGTTTCCCCCAGTTCCTAATGAACGCTTAACCTCTCTCTACACCATGCGTCTCATCCAGCACTGAGACCTCTGAAGCTCTGCCTGCCCTACCTGGCCCTGCTCGTGGAACTGGGAAGCATTTTGAGAATGCCACCATTAGAGGTCTTGAATTTCAATCTCTTCCTAGAAGCCTAAATTTTGGGGCTTCCAGGGACATCTCTCCTACCTCTTCCCTATGTCATTGGCGTACCTACATGTACACAACCCACGCTCCTCCCCAGCACCATACACATAAAGTCTGTTCCTAGATCTCGAGAGATCTGCAACTTTCGCACAAGGCAGGCAAAGTTCACCATTACGGTTCTCGCGTCATACACAACCCAGCTACTATGTTTCTAATGAATACGATCTACCATGCCATTGTCCTAGCAATTGGGAGTTCCCTCCCCCAGAGAGGTAACCTCAGTGTGTGAGAGGCAACCCCCAGCATTATCTGGAAGAAGGGTCCACTATGGGAAAGGTTTTCCCTCTGCTCCATTGACGCTCTGCCTTCCCTGGGCCTTTCTTCCTCCTCAACAGCACAGAGGCTGTCTGAGCGGAGGTGGGACAATTCTACAGTGTCCTGGAAAGCCTCATCAACATACCTCTCTGCCTCTCTTAGCTCCTCCAGTTCCGCCACCCTGGCCTCCAAAGTCCGTACGTGGTCTCTGAGGGCTAGGAGCTCTTTGCACCGACTGCACACATACACCCGCCCACAAGGCAGGTAATCATACATGCTACACTCAGCGCAATAAACTGGATAGCCCCCACTCTGCTGCTGGGCTTCTGTCTGCATTGCCTCCTAGTCAATGAAAGGGTGATTTAAAGAAAGGGGTTTTGGAATATGGTTTGGATTTTAGGTTTTAAGGAGACTACAGGGGAACAAGTAGGACCGATCTGTCTGGGATTGGCAAACTGGTTAGGGTAATAGAAGACCCAGCTTTGCTTTTCTAAAACATAAACCTGAACTGTGTTTTTTTAGACGCTTGCAAAGTACAGGTAGCTACTTTTTTTAAAAAAAATATTTTTTTCATTGCCTCTCTGGATCTGGCTTCAATAGTGGGGATCAGAAGAAGAAATGCTAAAAAAAACCATGGACAAATGTTGCTCTTGTGGATGGCTAGGGAGAGCTAACATACCGATCATTTGAACAACAATTGTCTAATGTTTCAGAAGGAGGGTAGAGTTTGTTGCCCATAATATATGGGAAAAGGCAATACTCTACTAATGACGTGCTGGGAATAAGGCAGGGTTCTTACAGTTTCAGGGTGTACGTAGTACAATGCACAGTAAATGAGACAAGAGTCAATAGGCACATTCCAGTGGTGTCTTACTAAAATGTTTCAAGATTATGGAAATTCTTGTTTCTGTCATTTTCTTTTAAAACAGCTAGGGAATTGCAGTAAAAATCCCAATATTAAGAGAATATTAAGGCTGCAAAGTCTACCACTCCAAAGTTGGGTAGTGCCAAAATTAAAGTTCTTTTCTGTGCCTCATTGTAAATATATGCAACTGCAATATAATTTTTAATTAATGCTCAGTTGCTATGGGCCAGATCTTCAGTTGGCGCAAATTGATGTAGCTCCATTGAAGCCAATAGAGCTATGCCAATTGACACCAGCTAAGGATTTGGCTCCTTTTCTTAAATAGAGTGATATCGTGTAAAGCGCACAGTCAATGAAGCAATGGCTTCTTCGGAAGCTTTGCTTCAGTCAAAGGCATCTTGTGTATAAAGTACTTTCATGAACACTATTTGTCCAGCACACATAGAATACTGCACAATAATATAAGATGTTACATATATTTATCTGAAATTGTAAGGGGAAATGGTTTGATATTATAATGCTGTATTTAAGACTGATCATGACTATGTTGCCACGTATATGCCATAGAGGACAGAGTTATGAGTATGTCTGGAATTTTAAGTTTGATATTTCCTGACTAATGAGTGCTTAACTGTGCAGCCTTCAAATTGTCTAATTTCATTATCACATAGGATTGTCTTAGAGTTGTCTTTGAATTATGCAACAGAATTCCATCAATTCACTCTAACTGGCCAAGATGTAAATTCAGTGCTACTTCTGATTCAGTCTATTTTTGCTTTGCATCAGTGGTGAAAGGTAAAGAAACTAAATCAAATAGTTTCATCCTTGCTCATGTAATTAGCTTAATGGTAAACATACCATGCTTTAGAAACATCAGTGCTTATTTTGTGCTCGTTGCCCTCAAGTATTGAAGACTGCAGTCTTAACACTGGCCAGTTTTCAAAGTCAGTGTATTGTTAATGCTGAACCACCAGGGGGCAGCATGGTGCAAAACTTCATTCACTTCTCAATTTGGAAACAGTCATCCTGAGGCTTTGACAATGTCTGTTTGAGTAGGCAATACGGCAGAGGGGACTGTCAGTTAGCTCTTTGTGTTTGAAGCCTTACACTTGCTCCTCCTTGGTGTCTTTCTTTTTCTTGCTACATCAAAACTTTTGTTTTTAAACTTCCTGGAGCTTAATTAATAAACATGACAACTAAGCAGACGCTGGCACAAAGCCCTTTTCCCAACCAGCACATGGGCAATCTTATGGTAATTGTAGTTATTTATATTTGGCATCCAGCTGACTGAACTAGCTACACAGCATTATTTTTCTCCTGTAGGAGTACAGAGGCTATTAAATTAAACAGGTTAATGTGGCTACAGCATTTCACCCCCTGCTATCCCCACAGCCACAGTAAATCTGGCACCTGTTTATTTCCATAAAAATTCAATTATAGCACAACCAGTTTATTCTTCTTATGTGAACAATTAACTTCAGGCAGTTCCAGGCTCAAAGAAATTCCTGGCCCACTCCCCTCTGAAGTTGCTCTTTTGTTGTTGTTGTTGTTTGATGCTCCATTGGCTGATAGCTTTTTTTTGCTAAGTGACTGCCTTGCCCCACACCAGTGTAAAATTAGAGAAGAGACTCCGCTGTGGTGCCTTGGTGTGTTGGTGAAGAAGCAAAGCCAAAATAAACAAAACCAACTGATCCATTAACAGTGGGTGTGATGAACAGAGGAGAGCTCAAACTGTGCTGCTGCTGCAGCAGTACCATTCAGGGGTTGTTAGCAAAATGTGCTAACTGCTGTAACTGAAAACCAGGTGTTTTTACCCACACGTGGTATATTTTTATTCTAATATATGCAAAACCATTTTGCCTATAGCAACGAAAGATCAATTTTGCATCTGAAAATGCCCCCTTCTTTATCTATGTTTAGTGTTAACCAGATCCTGCAAGCTTTATTCACCTGAGAAGTCCCATTGAGCTAGAGGAGTCTAGTGGCACTAGTGAGTTACATGATGAAGGCTGAATCAATGAAAAAGTGCGGATGTAAGGATACAGTCAGAGATTCTGAACTTTACCTCTAATCATGTACAGAGGTGGGGAAATGTCTCTGGGCTAAGTGTCGCTTTTTGGCTCTGATTCATCCAGGTACTTAAGCACGTGCATGATGTTGAGCACATGAATAGTTCCATTGGACTTTCTCTTGTGCTTACAGTTACACATGTGCATAAGAACCTTACTGAATTAGAACCTTGGTGCGCTTTCTGAGTAAGGGGCAGCGTAGAGATGTAGTTTGCTGCAGCAGGAGAATCTGCAGCTAAAGTGCTCCAGTTGCATTAGAGAGAAGGAGAGTAATGCTACTTATTCCCCCCTAGGTGGCCAGTGAGGGAGGTGGGAGAGAGATAGGTGGAGTGATGCCTCCACCTGATTCCCTGGGAGAGCATCTGATGGGCAGTCCCCTGCTTTCCTTAGCCCCTGGAGCTAAAATTGAAGTCATCCTTGTGACACTGGCAGGCCAGGAGCCAGTTCTTGCCAAGGCTGCAGGCATTAGCTAAGAACTGACAAACTCACAGCTGGAGACCAGACCAGTTGACTTACATGTTAGTGTTGCTCAAAATAGATATTAGTCTTATAAGAATGTATTTAGTGTTTAGACTCTATAGAATGTTTGTAAGTTGCTGCATGCATTAATCTTATTTGTTATGTCTGTATTCTATGCTGTAAGGAATCCTTTTTGCTTTATAATCTTGAAAATGTTTGCTCTAAAGTTGTGAACTCAGAGGAAAAAGTGTCCCCACCAGCTCCACCGGTCCAGAAGAACTATCAGAAGCAGATGGGTGACCAAGGAACATCCCAATACAAAGGACTAGTTATTGCACCTCGGAACTGTTATATGCATGGTACTTGTTCTATAGACTTGGAGGCTGAATGAATGAAGTAAAACAAAGACACAGTAAATTTTTCCATCTCTGCTGTTTGAACTCTCACAGGGCCAGAGACTGAAGACAGAGATCCCCAGATGTTACCTCCTGGGCCTGCCCTGAAAGACACTTTGAATTGACAAATCATTACAACACTGTTACTCTTAGGATTTAGATTGCAACTCATCTGTGTATATGTTTGCTTGCGTTAACCTGAAAATAATGCTCTCATTTCTTTTTCCTCGTTAATAAACCTTTAGTTTATTACAGCATTGGCTACAGGTGTGGTCTTTGGTGTAAGATCTAGGGTGTCAAATGATCTGGGGTAAGTGACTGGTCTCTTGGGGTTGGGACTGTATGATTTTTGGTGTAATGAGCATTTATCACTGAGTCCAGCTTGCCTTGGTGGCAAGATAGACAGGATAGTCTAAGGGCACTGTCAGTGACTTCATGGTGTGACTGTTATAGTGATCCAGGAGTTCACATTTGTTACTGACTTTGTGAAATCCATTATAGAACTTACCACCAGTTTGGGGTGTCCGCCCTGTTTTTGACAGTCTGCCCTGAGATTGGCACTCATGGTCATGAGCCACTCCAGATAGTATGACAGCCCCCATGGAGAATTCTTATTCCCTTGTGTGGCTGCATTATGGCTAGTCACCATCTGCCCCTAAATAAATAAAATACATGACAAATTTGAAATTTACAGCAAAAAATAATGAAAACTAAATGAAAATTGTAAAGTTTTTTTCAGTCTTAATAATCCATATAACTTCTCTGATTGAATGCTCCTCGTGTGAAGGGTGAAGTAATGCTGCCCACAGCAGTGCTAATGTAGGCATCTCATTGTGGCCTGAATTATACCAACTTGAGAGGCAGTCATGCTGCACAGACTGGGCCCTAACTTCTCCTTTGCTGCCAGGCTGCCTTTAATTGCTGGAGAGGGTCTGTTGGCAGCTATGCAGTGGTAGGGCAAGATAGTGCACAGGAACGTTTCCCTTAAGGCATAGCCTATACTGTTTTGGTGACATTTCCGTTTTCCTGCTCCTTTTTGCTCCATATAATAGCGCCTGGACTCCATTATTTTTTATCCTGACATTATCCCACTAATAAAATTCTAGTTCTAAGGTATAAAGAATTGTGTTTGGGAGGTCAGGGAGGCAGCATAATGTAGTGGCTAGAACACAGGATAAGGATCAAGGAGGCTTGGTTTTATTCCTGACTTCACCACTGTCTTTATTATTATTCATTATTATTATTCCTATTGCAGTAGCTATGATAAGCCCCAATCAGGGATCTTGGCCCCATGGTGCTAGGCATTGTCCACATGAGCAAACCAAAGACATAGCCTGGCCCAACGTGCCCAATGTCTCAGATTGTGACAAGGTACAACAGATGGATAAGAAGACAAATGGGAGAAAGAGGAAAAAGTGATAATAAAGATGGGGACACCTTGCTATGGGACCATCACTTCATCTCTCTGTGTTTAAGTATCCTTATTTGTACAAGGGGAATGCTGTTCCTTCCCCACCCTTGTAAAGTGCCTTGAGAACATTGGAAGAAGGGAGTTTATAAGTGCTATTAATTACTATTGTATTTTATTACCAAAGGTCATGCTGTTCTAACATCTCACATTTTCGGAGTCTATCATGGCCTTTCCCCCCTTATTTCTGATGGGAAAAAATAACTTGGAAATGTTATTCTTCCTGGCGTCTAAACTTTGGGCAGATGCCTGATTTCCATTTCATCACTACCCCTTCCACTCCCGCCCCCCCTTTGTTGTTGAGGGCTTTTGTCGCTGCCAAAAGCAACAGCTTTAAGTGAGAGAGTTTGAAGGTCAAGATGCAGAGAAAGAAACACTGTGTGACTGCTAAATGAATTACATATGCCATCATACTTTGTGTGGGTGTCGCTCGTTATTGCTGACATGGATATTAAGGGCCCTGTACCATGTGCCATTGAAAGAGCTGGGGTGGAGATGGTTCAGCCACTGAGATCTGTGGAAGCAGGGTTCTGCCCTATGTGCAGAGGTGGAGAAAAAAGTTTAGTTGTATTGCAAGGTAGACACAATATTTGGTTGAGGTTTATGCATGTTAAGAGTCACAGCACTCTAAAGTACATCTGATAGGACTGAATGAGAGATGCAGGGAGTGGTTCTCCACTTTCCTTACACCTTGTATTGTTCCTCACACCTGTGCACTCCAATAGTTTGCCAAATAAGAATTTGGAACTAACTCTAGAGGTATCATTTTACCCACTTGGCATAGCTGTGAATGACTATACAAAGGGTCAGGCAGGGGAGAATCAGGCCCATAGTATTTACAAGGAAGAGTATATTTGTAACCAACCATACGTCTCAGGAAAAAGACAATGTTTACTCACATAAATATTTTGCTACTAGGAGAATGTTGGCTCAGAAAAATGCTGACTGCTACAGAATTGGTGCACTATTTTTTTTCCCTTATAAATATAGTGCCACCTTGCGTATGTGTGCTGTAGGTGGATAAAATGCAAGCATTTTAAAACTATCTGATTTAGTCATATGTAAGGCTATAAGTATGTCACGGAGGTCATGGAAGTAACGCAGCAGTGGGGGGTCTCAGGCTGCTGTGGCCCTCCCCAGCGGCGGGGGTCCTGGGCCACATGTCACTGCCTGCTTCCCCCGCCACTCCTCACCAGCAGCAGCAGGAGACCTGGGCCGCACGTTGCCAACCACCACACAGCAGCTGTGGCGCCCCCAGGCTGCCCCTCCCAGAACACCCGCGGTGCCCCTGGGCTGCCCTCTGCCCCAGAGCACCCAAGTTTAATCACTGGTATATAGTTCAAGTCATGGACAGGTCACGGGCCATGAATTTTTGTTTACTGCCTGTGACCTGTCCATGATTTTTACTAAAAATACCCATGACTAAAACATAGCCTTTGTCATATGTAACTTGGTAGAACAGTACTTTTGATCTGCCTTTATGTTAAGGAGTTGTGCAACAACCTGTATGTTGTTGAAGTGGATATAGCTATCTTTGTTTCCCTGTGTGCAGGTTTATAGTGTGAAGATATGCTAGATGAATCATATCTTTAACGAAAATATTAGTTACAAATAGGTAGTTATTTACTTGTAAGGGAAATGTGGAGGTCAGGAAGAAGCCATTACTATTATTCCCAAATCATTTTTGTCTTTGTTTAAAATAGTAAATAACTTCCAAACCAAATAATAGTTTTTCCTGCCTCTATTTTTCTGTGGTATGTATTATTATTTATTACACATGATACAGCAGGATATTTACACAGGGCCACCACATCAGTGACTATCTTTGGAAATCACCATAAATAACTACTTTTTTTTCTATTTTTATATCCTCATGTAAGAGGGTGATGTCTTATATATAATGATGATACTTTAAAATATTTTAACAGATTAGTAGTTCACAGGCTAGCTACTAGGCCTGACAAGGATTGTGAACTATATTATTTTAATAGATCCAGCTATTCTAAATTATCAGATATCCATCGAGGTGCTCATCACCATAGACTCTGAGCAGCTCACAATCTTTCATGTATTAATCCTCACAACATCTTTGTGGGATAAGGAAGTGTCCATTTTACAGATGAGGAACTGAGGCACAGAGAAGCTAAGGCCCAGATCCTCGAAGCTATTTAGGCTCGTAACTTCCCTTAGTCACACAGGAAGTTTGGGGCAGAGCAGGGAATTAAACCCAGTTCGCCCAGCCCTGGGCTAGTGCCTTAAGCAGTAGACCAGCTTTCCTCTCAAATCATTTAATTTAAACACAGTGAAATAGTAGGGTTCTCTTCTTTCCATGATGTAATATAATAGCTAAAGTATTTCCAAGCCAAATTCTGCTGTCTTTTCTCATGCTGAGTATCACCTTAGGCTACAATTCAACAAGGTATCTAGGCACGTACCAAACTTTTAGCTTGCAAGGCCAGTGCTTAAGTATCTTAGTGAATCATGGCTCTAAGTAGGTATATTGAAGGCAGTAGGATTTTTTGTGAGGTAAGGTGTTACTCAACATGATAGGTATCAGAATCTCGCTCTGCTGTAGAATCTGGAGCAGTGCAATGATTATGTGGTGGAACAATTAAGCAGTGGATTTTGACCCATGAGTAGGTTCAGGGGTGGCTCCAGGCACCAGCACATCAAGCGTGTGCCTGGGGTGGCAAGCCACAGGGTGCACTCTGCCGGTCACCACGAAGGCGGCAGGCATGTTGCCTTCTGTGGCTTGCCTGCGGAGGATCCGCTGGTCCCACGGCTTCAGTGGACCTCCCGCAGGCATGCTGCCGAATCCGCAGGAACAGGGACTCCCGCAGGCAAGCCGCTGAAGACAGCCTGCCTGCCATGCTTGGGGCGGCAAAATGCCTAGAGCTGCCCCTGAGTATGTTGCAAGAAGGTTCTAGATGGGTTGCCATTTCCAGGTGGATTAACCTATCATGGCCTCCTGGTCTAGGCAAATACACACTTTTTTCTGGCCTGCTGCAGAGGGGAGTTGCTGGGGAGGGTTGGAGAATGAGACAGCCCTACACTCACCCTGCATTGATAGCTCCAGTCCCTCCTGCAGGCTGGGTCTGGATCCCAGCTCTGGGCTTTGTGAACTGGTGCAAGGGGTCACGGCCTCATTCAGGTTTGGCCTGGCTGCCCTGTGATCGTCCCTCCAAATTGTTCTGGGACAAGTGCTTTAGTGCTGGGGTGGAGGGTGATATATGGAAGAGCGGGTTGCAAAAAGACAAACTGAAGTTGGTGGGTCGCCTTAGTAAAAAGTTTGGAAACCACATCAATGAAAGATTATTTAAAAAAAAATAATAATCAAATAATACATTTGCTTTTTGCTCCAGGTGAAGAATTTGATTTGCTGAGGAATGGTGACTCCTTATATAATATTCTCTGAAATATTTATGATGAAATATTTTTATTCATCTAGCAGAAGCTGCAATAAAAAGAATGCTGAGATGCTGATTTAAACCCAGGAAAAATAAAGACCATTCAGGCATAAATATAAATCTTCCACAACTTTTCATACTTGGGGACTGTGAGGTAAAAAATAAGTTGTCATCATCTATCCCCCACACTACTTCCTGATGATAATTAATAAATAAACAATATTATTATAGTTATATAGCACTGTTCATATTTTTAGGCCAGGGCTCATGCCCACCTGTTTGTTCAGAAAGGCAACAGCACATGCTTGTGGGGTATTAAATAATAATCAAATACCCCAAAAGGCTTTAGAAACTTAATCTGATTTACAATCTATACCAAGGTATCACTCCACCCACCAGTGAAATGCAGCTTTCTCTGGAATGAAACACATCAGCTCACAAGAACTCTTTGTAGCAATTCAGGACAAGAAATGAAGGATCACATATTGAACTGAAATTGCAGAGGATGTTTAGCTAGGCAGGATGTAATTACCTAAACTGGAATGTGACCAAGAGACCAGGATTCCCTTTATATTCCCATGAGACCCAGCATTTTCCTTTGCTGATGTTTTATACAAGCTTTTTTGTTTGTTTTGATCTGGGTTGATTATTTTTGATATGTAGCACCATCTGTGATGCTCCCCAGCAGTAGCCAGGGTTGTAAGGCCCCTCATCACTACCTGCTCTTAATGTGAAGGTGTATTGTGTGTGCTTGCTGTGGATCAGCTCCCTGAAACCAAAAGCCTGTGGCAGCACAAGCTCCACCTTCCAGGGCTCTGCAGGCCTCACTCACTGTGCAGGGTAAAGAATGGAACACAGTAATCCCTGAGCCCTCTCCAACTGTTCCGTGTAGTATCCAGCTTATATCCACTGAACACTCACAGAAATACCAGGCCTGCTGTTCCTAAAGGAATAGCACACACCATATGGTGAAAATCATCTTAGGACTAGCACTTTACTTAACACCACAGCACTGTGATATGTTTGTAGTGAAATCAAGAATAAGTTTATTATCAAAGACTACAGCTTCAGGAGATTGTGAGTGAGGATACTGGTCACAAATGGAGACATATAAAACAAAATCATAACATGCTTTCTAGAGACTAAACTTAACTAACAGATTAACCTCCTTCTAAAGATGTTTATCCCACCCAAAGTCTACTTTTTTTCATGAACACAAATGTACTGTCCATTTACATCCTAGGTGCAGGATACCAGGATGTCTTCTTTGCCTTCTAAAAATACTCAGAAAGTTCATTACTTGTCGTCTTAGGCAGGATAACTCTCTGTGGCGTGTTTTTACTATGTGCTTCTTCCTTGTTGACTTCATATCATTTTGTTAACATCTGACTTTGTATGGAAATGCGCATCCATTGTGTTAACTTGTAATGCTTGATTTACACCCCGACAGAGAGAGAGAGACACATTTCTTACCTCCCGTCTAGAGGAAAATCTGTTTTTTACCTTTTCTGGTTACTAATACATCAATAAAGACTTTAAAATACATTTTCAGTGTATTTGTGCATTTCACAACACTATGAATGACCGGAGTGACACTGGCTTTCATTTGAGATCTCACAACATTCTTTGGTGAATTAGAATGTACACACTAGACTCATGAGAGTTCTGTAATTCCTCTACACTCTCTTTCCAGTTGACATTAAGAGGTTCTTAGGTCACACCATCCGTCAAGCTCTTCTTCCCCTTCTAGCTATTCTGTACACATTGAATCTCTCTGTGTTAACATTTCATTTAGAAACCGTTCCCAAAAGGTCCTTTTATAGTCACTAGATGATACTGTCTGTCATTTGGTATCATTCCTACTTCTTGCTTTAGAAGCATTTGGTTGCTTGTTAGCCCTATCCAGAACTTCTACCATAAGTTCCTTATAGAAACACTTCCTATTGGAATGGTCCATGAAGGTACATTGGTCCAGGCCTCTGGGTGAGCTGTGAAGGTACTGCAGCAAGTAGAGGCTGAGAAGCCTGGAGCAGGACAAGACCCAAAGGGTTATTGTTTCAAATAGCTCAGTGCAGGAGCACAGAAAAAATCCTTGTGGAATTTCAAGGAGATGAACTGTTACTTTTCCAAGCTGAACTTGAATATATTATGAAAGGGATGCTTCAGACCACAGAAGTTCCCCGGACACAGCCTGGTTAGCAACAGAGCAAGAAGTGCAGAGATAATGGTAAGTTAAAAATTCAAAGCTGTTTTTGTTTTCTAAAAATTGCAGCACTGCTTGGGTTGGGTAGGGGGTTGGGAGGAGCCGTCAGTGGCTATGCTTCAAAAGCTTTTTCTATTATTGCAGGCCTTGCACGTTTTGGAGGACATAATTGTTCTTGTGATGCCCCACTGGCAAAGGGAGATGTTATTCCAAGCTGCTGGTGGGAAACCTGTAGTTTTATGCAACTGAAGTATTCGAACATATGGACAGTACATCTATGAGTGAAGTGATCTGGTGAGCTGCTGAGATGGCCCTGGCAAATTTGCCCTTTCCAAAAATGTGACTACCTAGCTGGAGTTCTTGCGTCAGGAAAAGTTTGCAGCTATTAGTGCCCGGGATTGGGTCAGATTTCACGAGAGAAGCAACAGGATGCTGTATTAGCATCCACGTGGCTTTGTCTGTTATGGCTGCATGCAAACATACAGAACTGCACTGTCCCCCAGCCCCTGCCACTTTTGGACAAAATTTCAAACCCCAGTTGAATTTGGCACAAATGATTTGTCACTGATGGACTTCATGGGCCACCTTTAACTGCACTGAACTAGACTTCTAAATGGAAAACATTTCCACCTCCCCCCACTGTTTTCAAGTGGCTTGTTATACCACTGAGTGGTTATGGAGTGGTGTGCTTACAGGTATGACAATGTAAGGTTATTAGTTTTAAGAAACAGCAAAGCTCTAGCAAAAATCTGTGCCTTCTCAAGTAAAAATTCACTTTCAAGGAACGTTTACTGTTTGCATTTCCCAGTTGCCATTTTTATTCCACATGGTGGGAAGTGAGGAGGAAGAGGAAACAATCCCAGCCAGGGTCAGAGGTGGCGTCTGTCCTTTCTGTGTCTGCTCCAGGCTCTACAGAAGGCTGTTCCTGGTGGGGGGTTCAAACAACTCCTCAGAGTATGGCCCCAAGATGTGCTGCCTCTGGTCGTGCTCCAAAGCCTCCTCTGGGACTGGTTTCAGCAACAGTCACTTGACTGTTCTCACTTGGCAGCTGCTTTTGGCTCCCATCAGTCTCCATGCTGGCTTCTGGCACTTTAAAATTCAATCAAAGCCTGGGTGGTGCATGAATCACCCATCCAGGAGGATAGCACCTTAACCCACCCCTTCTGCCCGGGGCCCTGCCTCCACTCTGCCCCCGCTCCTCTGGTCTTACCAGCCGGGGCTAGAGGGCCTCCCACTGTGGCTGAAGGGGCACTGGCCAGCCCACCCAGCCGCCCCAAGCCCTGACTGGCTCGCCCATCCGAGCCACCCTGAGCCCTGGCCAGCCTACCCAAGCCGTCCCGCATGCCAGCCTGCTGGCCCGAGCCATCCTGTGCACCAGCCCAGCCAGCTGGCCCTCCCAAGTCATTCTGAGCCCTGACCTGCATAAGCTGCCCTAGCTGGCCTGCCCACGTGCCCTAGCTGGCCTGCCCACGTGCCCAGCCTGGATGCCAGCCTGCCCGCCTGAGGAGCCCCGACCCCTGACCTGCATAAGTTGCCCTGGCTGGCCCAAGCCCTGGCCCACTCGCCTACTCGAGCCACCCTGAGACCCAGCCCCCTGGAGGAGCTCTATGGGCTAGCCTTGGGGCCATGGCAGGAGTGTTAGTGGAGGTTTGGGGAGGCTTAGCATCCACCAGCTTCCATTACATGCTGCCCATGACTCCAAGTTTTCTTCCTTTGAAGTGTAGAGGCCATGATTCTGCTTCTTAAAGGGTAATTACAAACCTATAGGTGAAAAGTCACTTAACAAGAGCATCCATATGCCTACACATAGATTATCCCACCCAAACAACCACCGAATGGCTGTCAGTTCTGACACATAACCAGTGGCAGCCAGAACCTGTGGTATTTATGGGGAAC
This sequence comes from Chelonoidis abingdonii, assembly GCF_003597395.2. Lineage (NCBI taxonomy): Eukaryota > Metazoa > Chordata > Testudines > Testudinidae > Chelonoidis > Chelonoidis abingdonii. Next base: position 52,818,206 of record NC_133773.1, on the reverse strand, counting down.
ATTAAAGTGTCAACAGCCAGGCAGAGCTACAGCTCTTTCTCCCACATCAGTCCAGTGTGAGCTAATGTGATCTGAACCCTGTGAACATCAAGGGCCTCTGACAACAAATAGCCAAGAAGGTCTGCTGTCCTGTGTACACCTGATACAGGCCCCATTGTGTAGACTGGTTATCTCTTACTTTTTAATAAAACTTTATAGAGGAATAAGAATGAAGAATGAAATTAGTGGCTTCAATTCTTGAATAGTGTTTTTAAAACTTTCATCTAACTTTGCTTTTGTTACTTGAAAAACAGAAATGCATCTGCTTTAAAAGCACAGCTCCAGCTTGGCTGGTGTGCATTATTTAATTTAGAACTTTGCATCAGTCATATGGTCAATGTCACAATTAAACCAAATCAATGATTCCAGCATGTGTGCTCTAGCAATGACGATGTATTATGATGAGCAACAGTAGACCCAATTATTCTTTCACAATCGTGTCTATAAATCAGGAGTAATCCAAGGAGCCTACACTGGTGTAAATCTGAGGTGATAAAGAGGGAAATCAGATCCTATTTTCAAATTTGACAGGTAAAGTGGTTACTAAGCTTGGCTGATGACTTATTTGTGGGGGTACAGAAAGGGGGTTTCAGTGCCCCTAAAAAGCCATGGATCACAACTGGTGGTGACTATTATCTGAAGATTATGGAGTAGGAACATATTGGAGCCCCAGATTGGATGCTCATTCCCTTGCCATGGGTCTAGAGGGCAGACAAGTAGTGAACCATGGGGGTCTTATTGTGCAGGAGAGGGAGGAGTGGGTAGCTTCTGACTCAGCAGTGCTACTGACCTATTGTAAAATACACTCTGTTTAGAAGAGAGTTTGGAGTATCCAGGGTTGGCCATATGTTGGAGGAGACATCATCAGGAGAAGGAAAGTTAGGAGGACCATGTTTCCCATTCCTGGTCAGTGGTTGCATCCATTTTCAATTTCCTCATATCATGTTCAAAGAAAGGACTAGTTTTTAAACTTGGATATTTTTCAAGACTTTTGGAACAGTAGTTTAATCCTGGCAACCCTCTGAAAAAATTATATGCCTCCTCTCTATTGTGGCGTTGCTAGGGAAACCACGAGTGGATCCAAAGTACTTCCCAGATTCTTCCTGTGCTAAGCCTTGTGTGGCAATACATATTGCTGGGCATCATGCAGAGCATCATAAGAGCCTTGAACCATTTTCATTTTGGAAGTGCTCAGATGTAGCCATTGGAGCTGTCCCCATGGCTGAAATTTGTGCCATGGTATAAAGAGTTAGTGCAAACCAGTGGTCATCAATATCTTATAGCTTCACCAGCATATTTACATTCCATTGTACTCAGTGCAAGCTGCAAGTATACCCTTCACCCAGTCAACTATTTTAAAGGGTTTACAGCCAAAACTTGATTTGGGATGCGGGCTTTGGGGTTTGCAGTCTTAAGGTTGAGGCAACATTGTTTAGTTTTAAGCAATGTTAAGAGGCCTTGTTAATATGAAGAGAACTGAAATGTTGATGTCTCAGACTTGTTGTGTGCTATCTGAGATTAAGGATTCTGCATTGTATTGCTTGTATTGTTCTGAAGTATGCTCCATTAACATTATATAACTGCTATCCCTCCTGGGACCATTATGAAAACTACTGGAGACATTCACCTCTCATGAAGCTATCCTAATGAGCAACATTTTTATATAAACACATTCTGATGTATAAAAAGTGGGCATTTTGATGCAAAACACTTAGTAAGTCTAAATGGTGACTTAGTTTTAGATTCTGAATTCCAGTTCTTCATAGGAAAAGGTCATACACTATTCTTAACTTGATGACACCTCTGTGGTATCTCCTATTTACCATCCTTCTGTACTGAGTTGGTAAAAGGCATCACAAACATGTCTAGTAGCATCAGTAACACATTTTATTATTTATTTTATTATATGTCTGCTATTAGCAGCCTTTGAGCCTGATCCTCTGCGCCTTGCACTTTGTGGACTCATTTACATCTGTGAGAATTAGGTGTAAAATCAGGCCCTTGTTGAGAGAGCGAGAATGTCAGAGGGTATTATCTTCCTATAACATCTATAAGGCAGAAATAAGGTAAACTGAAGTCCTACTAATGAATCTGTTACACTTTAGATTTGTCACTTCTTCAGAGGATTCCATGCTCCAAGAAGAGACTCTGGCTGGCGTGGCGATATTGTTGGACTGGAGAGTATATGAGAAAAATCATATTTTGATAATTGTATGATAAGTACATTTATTATATGTAATAATAATGCATCTGGCTATTGGGCAGTATTACTCACTTGTCCAGTACCTTAGTGTGAAAGTAAAAAGCTAACTGGCCCAGAGAGACAAATCATAAGGGATCTGCACTGAGTACAACCAAATAAGCTGGAAAGCATCAATCTAAATAAGTTAAAAGTGATAGTTAATAACCACCTAAGATATTAGCCTACTGCTGCTTCAAAGGAAAGAGAAATATTTTAGTTTCATCTGCTCAAATTATCCAGAGGAAGAATGGGGGTGAAAGCCCATTGCCCAAGTTAAGAAATTAGAACGAGGAAACATAACACAGAAGGAGACATGAGATGATAAAGTAGGAGGCTTGATACCGTATTAAGAGGGGCTCTAGCATTTTCTCCTCATAAGGGTAAGAAGAAGATAGGAAGAGGTTGAGGAGAGTAGTACCTAAAAATATAAGCCCTTTGTGTTCAATTCTACATTGCTTGTACCTATCAAATTCATCAAGAGCTAGTGTAGACACAGGTATACTGGCAAAAAAGTGCATAGCTATAACTGTGCATAGTAAAAGTGCATAATTATATCTGTATCTACAAGAGAAGTAGAGCTGGTCAGGATTTTTTTTGTTGGAATTTTTCAATTATTATTTTTGATGGAAATTGCAGTTCCCACAAAATCAAAATTTTACCTGAAAAATTTCAGTTTTTGTAATTTTTTTATTTTTTTTTTTGGTCAGGAAAAAAAATAATGAAATATGTTGTTTCAAATGAGTTCAACATTAAAGTACATTTTCTATTATACTGTGCTGCCTCATTGGAGTGGTAGTTTGGGCCCTTATACTCTCCTGTATGCCAGGTTTTTTTGGTCAGATTACATCTCCAGTAATAATCTCACCTTTGGCCAAACTGTGTGGTGCATCACGGCAGATACAGACCAGCCTGGGAGCGTGGCCCAGAGCGACTTAATGAGTATCAGTCTCCCAAACGACAGCTCTTCTGAGGCAACACAGCATCATAAAGAAATGCAATTGAATGTTGAACTGACTTGAAATGAGACATTTTAGGTCCGTTCAACAAACTGAAATGAAACATTTTGATTCAGGGGATATTGTTTGAAATATTTCATTTCAATTGAGACTGTCAAAACAAACTGTTTCAAATAGAAATTTCAATATTTCAAGCAGTCATCCCAGTTGGAGATGAAATCAAATGTTGAAATATTGGAATTTGCTGCAGGATGGAAATTCCAATTTTTGTTCAGTTATACTGGTAAAACTTTTGAGTATAAACAAGGCCTTTGATTTATTTTGAGCTAAAGTCAACGCAGTACATACCTTCTGATCTCTTAGAGAGGGAGATGGGGAGCAAAACAGATGACCACTGCATAATGAACTGGATTGCCCCTTGAGTGTATATTATGTACTACCTTTGAGAGGTCAACAGAAATGGTCCCTAAGTTCTTTTGGCTACATTGTGGTACCCTGTTCACAGTGATCAGCATCTTACTCCACATGTATTCCTGTGGACTTCATGGTATAATATACCAGTTAATGTTTACCTCAGTGTTTAAGAATAGTAATTGGAGTGGGGCAAATGTTGCAAAGGAAGGCTTCTGAACTTTGTTTTGACTAAAAATATAAATTCTCTTCAACATTATTGGCAAACTTCATTTGCAAGTACATGTGTGTTTTCAGAAAGAGCAAGTTTCCTGAATACTCTAAAAGCTATGTGTGTATTCAGAAACTCCCCTGTCAGTCCTGAAGAATTCAGTCCTGAAGTCTGTACATAATGAACAAGTTTGTAAAATATCAAATCTCTGATGGAAAAAGAACCAAATTCCTCAAATAAACTGTATATTCTAAGTGGTCTGACCAGTACTAGTTCTATTTGTGGTATGAAATAACTGACAGCTTGACAATTTTACTGTAGACTTTCTGATTGGATCTGGCTGATGGCAGGACTTCTTTAACAGATTGCATTTTTGGCTTCCCACTGTTTTTAAAGAGGAATGAGGGAATTTAGCCTGACTTTAAACCATAACCCCAATTACTGTTTTTAATTAACCGATCAAATGAAAGCTGACTTGTAAAATAAAATTAACCTCAGGCTTCTGGGTTTTTTTTAAATCACTGATTAAATGAAAGTAAGTGACTGCTGGGCAAATTGTACCTCAGGCTCACATGCTGAGAGTTTTTAAATGACCAGTTGAATGAAAATGGACTTGACACATTTTATTTACATTACCGTTACTAATTTTAGCTGGCTGATCAGTTCTGACAAAAATTGTGTTTGTTTTGACTGAAGAATAGAACAAAAACTGACTTTAAAAAAAGACCACACAAATAGCTCATTAATATTGTCTTAAAAGACTAATAAAACTAAAAGGTCTTTGGGGTAAAATGCCACTTTGACACTAACGAGGTTAGTTTTACATACTGTTACATTTAACACAGTTACAGATGTGGTTTGAATCCTTTTGTTAACACATATTATGCACTCTGCCCTTTAGATGTAATAAAGATGCCAGCACAATGTGGACCAGTATGGGAGTATCATCTTTAAACATTACTTAACTATAGAGTTTTATGTGGCCATTCAATCAAAATGCTAAAGTTAAAATTTTTGCACTGTAACTGAATATTGTTGTTTAAAGAACCAAAAGTATGAAAATGGCAATTTCATATCTAAATAAAATAAGTAAAACAAATATGGAATCTTAAAGGCTTCCTGTTAAAGTTTAGTACTGTGCAGATTATATCCTCCTTACTGACGCCAAAGAATATAGGAATAGAATGAGCTCTGCCCCTGTAATGAATATGAAAAGGTATAGTACTGTGATGGTTACACATGGTTTGCATCGCTATCTTGTACAGCTACAAATGTAGAACTCTTAAACACAAAATAAAATCTGCACCTAAGAAAACATATAATACGTGTCCAATACATGCAGTAGAAAATTTAAATGCCAAAGTGAAAAAGAGCTACAGTTCCCTATAATTATTCTGTCTTCTAATGGATGGAGTAACTGCTGGTACATGAGTTATGGAAAGTACTCCAGATTACTCTTTTCACATCAGTGACACCCGTAATGCAAAGTCTACTTGGGGCACAAGGTTTATAACCACTTTCTTATCTAACCCTGCTCTGTAGCTCCTGAGTATAAATTGGACCTGCTGAAATAATTACAGTTGATCACGGATGACTGCAACCTGAGGCCTGATCTGAGGGTGGCAGAATCACATGAGATCTGAGTGAGGAGTGCATGTGAGGAACCCAGCAGTAGTCAGTCCAGGGTTAGTCCAGTAATGATGACAATAGTTCAGTATTGCCATTGCTATGCCATGAATGAGAAAAGAGATATCTGGATTGTGCTTCCTGGACACATATGGAGAATCTCCTGCGTACCCAGATCTTCCCCAGGTATGTGAAATTGAAGGATCAGCTGCTTCTGTGACACCAGCCCCCTGATCCAAACTGCATGGAGAATGCTCTATAAGGTTGGGAGAACTATGCATGGGGAAGGGGCAGGCAAAGAGTAGGGCTGGGGAGATGAATGCACTATGAGTATGTCCCTCCACTCCCAGCAACATGTCAGAAACCCAATGAGGAGATAATATGGCCTTAGGTGTTAAGTCCTAAGTAGAGCCCCTCTGCATTGAGGATCTTTCCCTACCTCTCCTGCAAGTGGAGTTCCAGGGGCCACTGCTGACAGATGCTAGGGAGAGCAGTAAAGAAATACAAGGCATTGTGAAAGCACAGGCCTCTCTACAGCTGACCCTGCGCTGTAGGAGATCTGCAGAGATGTCAGAAATCTGCAGGTTCTGAGAGCTGAAATTCCTGCCCTTTACAGGGGGGAGAAGAGGGCAACTTCTGCCCCTCCCCCGGTGGAAAAATCTGTAAGTAAGGATGAGGTGAAGCTCATGAAGTCTTCCCCCACCCCACCCCAAGCTTCCTCCCACAGTCCCATGATAAAATCCACAGGTGGCTGCTAAGCAAGGGGAGGGAATCTCTGTGAAGTTTCTCTCACTAGGTCCCCCCACCCCCAATCATACTGTGTGTGGCGGTGAGGGGAGAGAAGGAGAGGGCAAAGTGTTTGTTCCCCTGCAGAAAGAGCTTCTGCATCTGTCCCCAAATGTGGAAGCCAGATATCTGTGTGGAGAACCTGTCCTTGCACAGTATAACAATGCTCCCAGGGACCTCCTTCTGCTCCCTGGCAGTGTGGCTCCAATGGAATTGCTCTGCTAGGGACTGTCTTTGGTCATGACTGCCCTAGAGATCCATTTAAGGGATAATCCCTGCTTCAGTGCTACAAGAAGGGCTGTGTGGAGCAAGTGATACAGCCCCAGACTGTGTGTCTTCCTGACCTTGACCCCATCCAGTATAGGGTCTCCCATCCTCCACCCCCAGTCAGCATGGTATGTCTTCTCCAACCAGGGGAATCCTGGTGCAGAGTGCCCCCAAAGGGATTCTGTGAAGAGGGAGACAGTACTATGGAGGCAGCTGCCTCTTTCCTTCCACATAGGAGATGGGGAGATCTGTGTATGGACAGTCCTCTCTGCATGTGCTTCTGCACTATGGTCTTTTTCTGCAGGAGGGGTAGTTTAGAAAACAGAGATTGTTTGACCTAAGGTCACATAGGATCACTGTACCAGAAGTGTTCAAAGAACCCAGGTCTCCCAACTGTCAATCCAGTGGTTTAACCTCAGTATCATCCCCCCCATCTAAAGTGATGAGCTTTTATTTTTCTAAATTGGTTTTCCTCTAAAGGGAAATATAACATACATTTAACCCTCCTTGTTAACAAAACTGTGTTTGTCTTTATCCATTTCCTGGGCTTGACATGGTACGACACTGGGGTGACAGAAGTGTTGGCACATCATGGTAAATGGAATGTAATCTGATGTGGCAACAATTCAGCTAGGCTGGAGGTGTCATTCCAATACTGTGTCAGAGTTTAGTAAAAACTAAGCTATTATGAAAAATAAAAGTGTATTCAATAGAAGGAACGGGATGGCTCTGGGGACTGGTAATGGGATACAGAGCTTTTCACCTCTAGCTCACTGCTTTCACTTCAGCTCAGATCAGTAGCAGTGAAAGCTATTACTATAACTGTTCAATGGACAATGTGAAATGAATGTGGAGGTCTCAAACCTGTTCCCCCAATGTACCTATATCATTAAAGCCACCTCCACAAGTGATACTACTTGGCAATGCTATGAGCTCTAGGCTATAGATCTCCGTAAATGGCGCTCGTACCATAGTATCTGAGCACATGAAGCAACATGACTAACATATGTCACGTATTTGTCCTCTCATCCTCTCCCCAGGGGGAAGAAGTGTGTGCAGTAGAGTGTTTTATTTGGGAATTATTTTTTTAAATATATGTACACATATGTTGCTATATCTCTTTTGTACGCATTGCTTTTTCAGAAGAGATGCTGAGGACTGAATGGTCAGACTGGAAAGAGTCTCTCAAACTAGTGGTTGACAACTGTCTGGTGCCTATGTTGCATCTAGTTTATCAATAAATAGAAGGCTGCAGTGTCAAGGTCTGTTAGGCCATCACCTTACACGATTCTATATTCATGTATACAACAAAGACGCTGTACTGCCGTTTTATAAGCATTTTTATGCTTTTAAGCGTTGTGGGTCTGATTCTCTTCTCATGTAGAATAGTTTTACGCCTAAAAAACTCCATTGACTTCACTAGGGTTACTCCTGACTTACACCTGTGTAAATGAGAAAAGAATCACTTATTTCATGTGGTTATTACAGTAATTAGCAAGTGGAAACAGTCCCTAAAAGTTAGAGTATAAGCAATTTTTGTAAAATATTTACTTACAACTTTCTGTTGAGCAGTCTGTAAGCAATTTCTGTCACTGCTTGTTAGCCATGCATAGCAGGTATTTCGTTACCCAAAACCACCATGTAGTTCATTTTAATGTATGCCTACTGTATTCACATATTGCTCATTTTAAAACATTTTCTTCATACTCACTAAAGGACATATTCAATACTATATAATACAATAGTATTTACCAGTTCTGTAGTGGCTTCCATTTAGGTCTTTCAATATGTTTTAAAACAATAGAGAATTAATTCCTGTGAGACAAGCATTATTATCTATATTTTACAGAGCACAAAACTAAACTACGGGGAGTGTTTTCCCCTAGCTACACTTTAGTCTATAGTTAAGTCTGGGTTCCAATTACATTTTAGCTCCACTTTTTCAGTTATTCAGGACTTTGTCCAACAAATTCTTTACTGGGCTTTTCCATGATCTCAGCACAACGGTGATTTTTTTTTTTTACACTTTGTAAATAAAATTGGTTAAGCTGTTTTTTGAGTTGAGTTAGTCTGAAAAATTTCAAACTAAACCTATGAATTCAGGTGAGCTACATCCACTGAGGATTTGATCCCATGAGTTTCAGTTAGAACATTTACACTAGACTAACTTAATGATAACTAAAGCTAGAACATTCAAACTTGGTTTTTTTGTTGTTGTTGAAAATGTCATTAACATCTAAAAACTTAACCAATGGTGAAGAACCTCTGTGGACATTTAAATATATGAGTGTTTAAAGTCATAAGTCTCATGCACGCAGTGCAGAATCTTACAGTACATGCTATAATTTATTATCCATAAGGTTGTATGACAAATTGAGTTATTTAATAAATAATATAAAATGTTATAAAAGAGACTGTATTTCAAGACATATCCATAAGCATAATTAAGATTGTTCTTTTAACATTTATTTTGCATTTCCTTAGGTTGGAGTGCTTGATTTCTCAATCTTTACCTCCCAAACAAAGAGTAGTTTGTAACATATAGTATAGGTTGGTAAGCTGAATCGTACACTACAAAGCATAATAACTAAGTTCAAGAGTACAACAGAGTACAATATGGCATCTTTACAGAGTTAAATAATGAATTCAATAAAATAATGGCATGGTCCATAAACTATAGCAGCAGAAGAAAATACCTAGTATCAACAAGAAAGAAAAGAGACATTTTCAGCTTTTGTTTGAAATCAACAGTCTGATAAAGTCATTGAGGCAGAGAGATAAAAGAAGGTTGTGCCAAATGGCAGGAGCTGCAGAAGACCATGAATGGCAGGATTGTGTAGAGGGACATGGGAAGGCCATTGCTACATGAACAGAGGTTCAAGTGTGGGAGTAGAAGGTGACAAAGTCTGTAGATAGGATGTAAACAAGGAGGGCAATTTTGACTCAGATCCTGAAATGAACGGGTGACAATAGAGTTGACATGCTCATTCTTTCATGCTTCTTCCATCTTTCTTTCTCACGTGCAGGAGCAGCGCCAGGGATTTTGGTGCCTTGGGCGGGGGTCCTTCCGCGCTCCCGGTTGGCAGCAATTCTGCGGTAGGGGGGTCCTTCCGCGCTCCTGGTCTTCAGAGCACTTTGACGGCGGGTCCCGGAGTGAGTGAAGGACCCGCTGCAGAATTGCCGCCGAAGACCCGGAGAGCGGAAGGACCCCCTGCCACCGAATTGCCGCCGAGGGGGGCAAAATGCCACCCCCCCAAATCCTAGCACTTAGGTGACCGCCTAGGTTGCCTAAATGGAAGCGCCGACCCTGCTCACATGTATGTGTGAGAACAGAGTAAGAAGCATGCTGGAGTAGGGAAGGTGATAGGAAAGGAGTTTCAGTAGTGTAGGTAAGAGGAATTTAAAACAAAGGTGAGAATTTCATCAGAAATAAAGTCATGATACAGTGATATGTATGGATAATATTATGGAGGTGATAGCAAATTATCAGATGCAGGAGATGTAATATAATTCTTCTGCATTCCAGACAGAACAGCTGTTTTAATATTTGTCATATGACATAGACAAACTTAAACATTATTACTATGACCTTGGCTATTTTATGAGTTGTGAGAGTAAAACATCAGCAAGCTGTTTGTTTCCTGATGGTATTTAAGTTATAAGAGCTTATTTCAAAGTGTTCATTGTGTGGTTAATTATGAATATTCATGACTTGTTTCTTTAATTTTTGAGGTAAACATTACTAATACTCCAGTTTAATTACAGTAGTTAAAATGTAAAGAAGCTTAGTCTTAAAAAAAAAAAAAAGTCATACAACTTATGAAACTGGATGACTGTGCTTCAAAATCTAAAAATAATAAAAATGTGAAATGCTCATACTTCTACTTTCTAGCCAACAGCAAAAACCACTTAAAAAACAGACATTTTGTACTCGAAGGATAAAATAGCACAGTGTTTTCCCGGACTATAGAACTTGGTTCTTTATTTACTAGCAAGTTAACACAGCATTTCTTACAGCCAGAGGATGCACTTGTGTTTCTTTTTATATGTTTTGTCCTGTAATCCCTTCATGATTTGGTTTATGTGGCAGTAGTACTGGGAAAGAGGCATAGCTCTTCTTAAAGAAAAATAATGAAAATAAAAATACAGATTTGGTTACCATTCCTCATACAGTTAAAATGTTATTTGCTAAGCTGTAGAGCAATTAATGGCTAGAATGCAGGAAGTATTTAACTGAATATTGATTTAAGGCTCAACTGTTATTTATCAGAGATACTGTATTACAATGAATGGACCTTATCCAGAGTTAAATATTTCTTCACAATACTGATTTTCAGACAATGTAGCTACTCATTTCAAACATGGCCTTTTCCTTTTCACCTGTCAGGGACTCGAACCAGGATGTTCACTGACAGAATATAGAAGCTTCTAGCATTGGGTCAAGGCTGCGACTCATGACACCCTGTTGCAAATCAGAATCCAGTTCTCCCTGGTCTTTTATCTTTAGACTCAAGTTCAGAAAGCTAATCTTATTCAGCAAAGCACTTAAGCACATGCATAAATGCTCTGCTGCATAAGGATGGACTTTAGTATGTGCTTAAATTTTTGGCCGAATTAGGGCCCTGCAGAACAGAAAACTAAGCTATTGCATATTTCTCTATACTTCATTTTCTTAGCTTTTATCTACTTTCTTCCTCTGGCTCTCATTTGAAAGGCTTTATTGGTTACTGTTAAAGGGTAAGGAATTTTGTGCCAGATTTTAAAAGGGATTTAGGAGCTTAAAGATGCAGATAGGTGCCTAACTCCTATTGACTGAGTGACTCATCCGATGCCTCTTTGTTTTTTTGAAGAACACCACTGCCTTCTATCTTTGAAAGTCTCTTACTGAAGTCTTAGCATCTTTCCATGTCATTTTGATGTCCTTCACTTCTGCTTCTGTAGTGTGTTTCCATGTTGTTTGGGTCTATCTCATCGCCTCTTACTCTGGGGATGTCTGTCTTGTTATTATAGTTTGGGTCTTTCCTCTGTGTGTGTCTCAGCCATCTCCATTTTTGTTCCATAATTTCCTGTCCTGTCAGTTTCTGTTTTGTCCTTCTTGAAAGCTCTTTGTTTGTATTTTTTTTCTAGCTATCTGATACTAAGGAGTTTTCTAAGGCATCTGTTTTTGAAGACTTGGAGTTTGGATAGTAGGGACTTGATACATCTCAGGTTTCAGAGCTATATAATAAGACAGACTTTACAGTGGTGTTAAATATCCGAAGTTTAGTTTGTAGAGAAAGGTTTCTAATTCTCTGGATTGTGTTAGAGTTATTAAGACGTGTCTGGCTTTCACTCTGCTAGGTTTAACAACTTTGTCTGTTCCACCTGTTTTACTTACGATACTGTCAAAGTTTGTGAAGTGTCGGACCTCTTCTCCATCGGTCCCAGAATGACTGGTATTTCTTGCTGAATGTTGATTCTCATTGTTTTAGTTTTCTCTGTGTTGATTTTCAATCCAACTAACTATGTCTGGGTCTGGAGTTCATGTGTTTTAGCGTGCATATCTCTGTGGACATGGGGCAGCAGGTTGATCCCATCTGTAAAACTGAGGTCTTCTAACTTGTGTGTGAGAGTCCATTTTCTACCCCAGGGTTGTTCTGTGGTCTTATTACCCAGTCCACTACCAGTAGAAAGAGCATGGATGATATATGGCATCCTTAGAATATCATGGTTGGAAGGGACCTCAGGAGGTCATCTAGTCCAACCCCCTGCTCAAATCCTCAGATAGATTTTTGCCCCATCCCTAAATGGCCCCCTCCTGGATTGAACTCACAACCCTGAGTTTAACAGACCAATGCTCAAACCACTGAGCTATCCCTCTGACTCAAATAGTAACCACTGATGGTTTGTTATGTATTTCTTGGCATGTCATATTTTCTTAGACACTCTGAATGATGTTTGCAAATGTATGAGGGACTCCATAGTGAAGCAGCAACTTCCACAAGACTTCTCTATTTACAGTGTCAAAGACTTTGAAAATCTATGAAATTCATGTAAGCAGTGACTGCCGTTTGAGTGACATTTCTATGGTGATACATAAGGTTGCCATTTGATTTATGCATGATTTCTCCTTTCAGAACTCAGCCTGTTCCTTTCATAGCCTCTACTGTTTTTTAATTCATTCTAGGATAATGTGTATACATATTTTACTTGGGATGGACAACAAGTGAATGCCCCTCCAGTTTTTGCACTGACTGAGGTCTCGCATTGAAATCAACAAAATATTTGAAAGTCCCACTAGGTGCCTATCTGCATCTTTAAGCACCAAAATACCTTTAAAAATCTGTCCCTTTGGGACTAGTAACATCATATGCATGAGAAATTACATTGGCTGGACTGTAACAATTCATGACTTCATTTGTACAGTAATGGATACTTAAAATGCCCAATCAATTGCTCCAACAAATGAGGAAAATTACCAACAGAGATGCCACCACATATATGCAGCTGTGGGCAGGGGCTCAAGTAAAAGAAGAGTAGAGAATATTACCACCTACCTGGTAAAGCAGGTGTGTTCCCCTTCACCTCCCAGATTTGGGCTCTCCTTCCTCCATCACTGGCTGGTGCAGCAAGGACACATTAGTCAGGTAAATCTACAGTAGGAGCAGCAAAAGGATCTGGTGCATTACTGGGGAGTTTCTGGGATTCCAGCTTTCCAGCAGCATCTGACAGGAGAAGAAGAGGTGTCACCCATCTGCCTTTTTTAATGAAGGCCTTACCCGTCACCAGTTCCTCCAGGGGGAGAGCGGAAATGGAGGACCCACCCCGCATTGCCAAATTCAGATAAATAACAATGGAAGTATGAATGGATTTGCATACTTTAATCTTTGACTTGTTTTATGAAGTTATCTCATCTATAAAAGGCTTTTTTATACCTACCCTGCTGTGGCTTTGCTTTTTTTTTTTTTAGCCCTGAAACATGTATTTTAATTAGCCATAGTAACAGAAATATAAACTCTATTGGAGCATAAATGTGAATCTAGAAATATTTGTGGAGTAAAATAATGCTTTGGAAAAAAATATTCCCCAGTAGCATTTACGAATGTCAAACAGATTGATAGGGTTTCTGTGTGTCTATTTATATCTGCTCAGGGTCAAGTTAGATTTTAACAAGTTCATAGTATGTTTCTTTTTGCAGCTATTATTTGGTGAATTTCATCTTGTTTAATAAGAATCATAGCAGAAAAAAAATGTGAAGTCCACTTCCAACATCTTACCATGCATAGTGGACTAACCCTAGGGATACTGGACTAGCAACAAATGCCAGAGAATTAGGTCACTTTTAGCAGATTAATAAGAATGCTTTCTCTTCTGAGGTTCTCAGAAAATAATTAAGCCTCATAGTTAGAAATTTACATACTGTACTTATATAGCCCCCATTATTGAAGTATTTGAGAGCCTAACATATATATGCTGTGTGGTAGCCTAATTATTCCCATTTTACAGACAGGAAACTTGAGGCAGAGAAAGTTGCCCAAAGTCACATAGGAAGTCTGTGGCAGAGCAGGGAATTTATCCTTGGTCTCTTGAATCTCAGTTTAGTGCCGAATTACTAGACCATCCTTCCTTCCTTACCGAACATTGTAAAGATGAGGCACATGAGACATGTGACTTGTGCAAGTCTCTGTCATGAGTTGTTACAGAGCCAAAAATAGAATACTGGAGTTCTGTGTCTCAATCTTGTGCTCTAACCACTGCATCAGAAACACTCTTTCCCTTTAAGAAAGAGCTGTATAATAAATAGTCCAATAGATTCCACCTACTATTACTTGTAATTTGTCAGAAACCCCAATGATGAAGCGGGATTGCTAGTACAGTTGACAATAATAGGTCACTCATGCATATTCTGACAAGTCAAAAAGATTAAAGAAAAGCAAATAATCTTCTAGATAGAGATATGAAAAAAATGTCCCACCAAAAGGAAAAAGCACAACAATTATCTTATCATCAGATTCAATTAGTTTCTTTATGGCTGATTGTGTGGGGAATATTTTTTTTTTTTGTCTGCAGCCCCTGAAATCCAAGGAATGACTTCAATGAGAATAGGCACATTTATAAAGTTAAGCAAATGCATATGCTTAAAAAGGCTATACACACAGAGGCATTGTCTCCCATTGGACTACAGGAGCATCAAGATGAACTTTTTGAAAACACACATCAAGAAGGCTTTTTTTTTCTTAATGCACTTTGCCTGTTTGTAAAAGGGCACAACAGATTTGTAATTGATTATTCATGAGACATTCTACTTTAGGCTGGTGACAGTGACCCCTCGTGACAGAAAAGAAGCCACAGAGATGTTTGTTTTATTAATAATCAAACTCAAAATAATAATTTGTATAAAAAATGATCCCTTCCTTGGTGTTGAAATGAGGATTCCAGCCAAAGCTCACCGGTGTGATCTAGGTAATTCTGAGGGGCTTGATTAGGATTATATTTACCAGTAGTTATGAGAGTCTCATTGGTAAATTGCACCTCTCTGAGCCAGCAGTTTTCTGCCCCTCCCTTCCCTGAGGGAGTTCAGTGTTAGGGGCAGACAAACCGGGGTCCATTGCTTAGTTCCTTTTAGGGGTTCAGCTAGGTTCTAAACTGCAGTTAGAATTCCATGGGAGCACCACAAACAGAGTTTGTCTTAGTGATGCTTTCCTCCAGCTGCTCCTTCCTGATCATCACTACTCCTTTCTGCAGCTGCTCTGGTTGACTGCAACTCCGTGGTGGAGGTGCCTGGTTTCACCATAACCACACAGTGCATCCAGATTCTGCCATGGGGGTCTTGTGCCCTGGGTAGAATATGGCATAACATAGGGTTGACTCTAGCTTGGTGTGGCTAAAGTGAGTAGAAAGAACTGAATCATGAAGTGTGTGGATTTGGAATCTCACTCAGTTTATTTCTAATTATTAAAAGAAACTATGGGAATTTGAAAGGAAATAATGAGATGGAGATTCAGGGCCAAACTCATTGGCTAGTCATGTGACTTAGGTGAGCCAGATTTGGCCCATACTGTATGTACCAGCCTGCTGGCATAAAGTTTATATGCTATTGCTTATTGTAAATATATAGAAATGTTTTATTGATTACTAACAATAATAAAGTGTTGTGAGAGAAAACCATCCATATATAGAGGCTAATTAAGAAACCGTATTACACTAACCACCACACAAGCCATAAAATATGCAGCTCATGTTTGTTTAGATTCCAAAGCAGTTTTGTTATAACTTTATAGGTGCAATTTGGCTAGAAAGGAGGAATACAAGAAGCAGAATGTTAAATGCCTTTTACTGTTACTTACTGTTTAACAAGCTGCTTTGAGAGCTATTTCTCTAATCTGCTGAGAGAGAAGTACAAATTGGACCTGAGATGTTTCTCTAAATCATCTCATTAAATGTCAAGATACTAATTGATGGGGGGAAAAACCTGAATCTTTGTTATTTAACCTGCTCCTCTGCCCTATTGTTCTTGCCCTGGTAATTTTTGTGGGTTTTGACAGAAGAGAGATAATTAAAAGGAGCTGACTTTGCTTTTTTGGATAGGCTAGTGCACTCTACATCTAACTATCAGGATTACAGGATTCACGGTCTCCCATTTAGTCCTGGACAATTCTTTATGCCCATGCTGGAATTCAGAGGACCCCTAACAATGTCTTTCTTTAATGCCTTCAGTTATTTCATTTCAGGAGAAAACGTAGCCTTCCTTCCCACTTTGCTTTGTGATCTGACAGATTTCACAAGCTATTGTAATCATGGTTTGCCTGGGTCTACACATGGCCTGAAAATCTCCAAAGAACATGTAGGAGACACAGGAAATAGTGTTGGTGGTTCAGCTGGTGACGTTTTTCCCTTTGAATCAGCCCTGAGCCAAGATAGCTGCTGCAGATGAAAGTCAAAGTGGAAGTCCTGATTACCTGAGGTCATTAAAGATCTCATCACAGTTTTCAGAAGAGTAAGAAGAGATAGTTTCGTCTGGTCTGGACAGATTACATTTGGGTAAATATATTCTGTTTAATCAAAATTCTTCTTGCAATTTCACTAGGGTATAGTACTCTGGGCTTTCTCTCCTTATGATAGTGTTGCCATGTGCTGCTAAATTGGTATCATGTTCATGCAGAAACAGCTGCTGAATAATAGTTTGGAAAGTGCTTTAGTGTCCTTTGGGATGACAGCTGCTATAAAAAAGTAATATTTTAAAACTCAGTATATTCCATTCTTTATTAACAGAAGAGAAGATTGAATAAGAACACATTCTAGATAATCTCCTACATTTTAGTGATAGTCCAGATTTCAATTAAGTGCTTCTTTCTCTCTCTTTTCTAAAAATGTTGCTTATTTTGACAGCAATCCTAGGTAACTTTCAAAATCATCTCAGTGGTTTAGGAGCCTAAGATCTAGGAGACTTTCAATGGGACTAAGGCTCCCAAGTCAGCTATGTCCAGATTGTCAAAAGTATTTAGGCACCTAACTCCCATTGATTTCAAATACCTAAATAGCTTTGAGGTACTGGGATTTAGGCACTTCCTAAAATTTGTCCCCTCCATCTTCAGATTTGTCATTTCAGGACCAAATTTAGCAGGGTGACATTAATAATAATAGCTATGATTATCTGTAATAATCACACAAGGGAGTACAAGCAGTATGAATATTTAGATTCAATAAAGGCCTTGTTTTCTTTCTCCCTCAACTAGGAGACCTGGGCAGGAATAGTGTCAGAGGGGTAGCCGTGTTAGTCTGGATCTGTAAAAGCAGCAAGGAATCCTGTGGCACCTTATAGACTAACAGACCTTTTGGAGCATGAGCTTTCGTGGGTGAATACCCACTTCGTCAGATGCATGTAGTGGAAATTTCCAGGGGCAGGATATATATAAGCAAGCAAGCTAGAGACAACAAGATTAGTTCAATCAGGGAGGATGAGCCCTGTTCTAGCAGTTGAGGTGTGAAAACCAAGGGAGGAAGAAACTGGTTTTGTAGTTGGCAAGCCATTCACAGTCTCTGTTTAATCCTGAGCTGATGTGTCAAATTTTGCAGATGAACTGAAGCTCAGCAGTTTCTCTTTGAAGTCTGGTCCTGAAGTTTTTTTGCTGCAGGATGGCCACCTTAAGGTCTGCTATAGTGTGGCCAGGGAGATTGAAGTGTTCTCCTGCAGGTTTTCGTATATTGCCATTCCTAATATCTGATCTGTGTCCATTTATCCTTTTCTGTAGAGACTGTCCAGTTTGGCCGATGTACATAGCAGAGGGGCATTGCTGGCATATGATGGCGTATATTACATTGGTGGACGGCAGGTGAATGAACGGCGATGGTGTGGCTGATCTGGTTAGGTCCTGTGATGGTGTCACTGGTGTAGATATGTGGGCAGAGTTGGCATCGAGGTTTGTTGCATGGATTGGTTCCTGAGCTAGAGTTACTATGGTGACTATGGTGCAGTACTGGTGAAATATGTTTCAGGTTGGCAGATTGTCTGTGGGCGAGGACTGGCCTGCCACCCAAGGCCTGTGAAAGTGTGGGATCATTGTCCAGGATGGGTTGCAGATCCCTGATGATGCGTTGGAGGGGTTTTAGCTGGGGACTGTATGTGATGGCCAGTGGATTCCTGTAGGTTTCTTTCTTGGGTTGTCTTGCAGTAGGAGGCTTCTGGGTACACGTCTGGCTCTGTTGATCTGTTTCCTTATTTTCCTTTGTGGGGTATTGTAGTTTTGAGAATGTTTGGAGGAGATTTGTAGGTGTATCTGCCTGTCTGAGGGGTTAGAGCCGATGCGGTTGTACCTCAGTGCTTGGCTGTAGACAAATGGATCGTGTGGTGTGTCCGGGATAGAAGCTGGAGGCATGAAGGTAGGCATAGCATCGTAGGTTTTCGGTATAAGGTGGTGGTAATATGTGACCATCACTTATTTGCACCGTGGTGTCTAGGAAGTGGACCTTCCATGTAGATTGGTCCAGGCTGAGGTTGATGGTGGGTGGAGCTGTTGAAATCGTGGTGGAATTTTTCCAGAGTCTCCTTCCCATGGGTCCAGATGATGAAATGTCATCAATGTAGCATAGGTAGAGAAAGGGGCATGAGTGGACGAGAGCTGAGGAAGCATTGTTCCAGGTCCGCCATAAAAATAGGCATATTGTGGGGCCATGAAGGTGCCCATAGCAGTGCCACTGATCTGGAGAAATATATTGTCATCAAATTTGAAATAGTTGTGTGTGAGGATAAAGGCACAGAGCTCAGCAGCCAGTTGTGCTGCTGCGGCATCATCAGGGATACTGTTCGCAGTTTGTATTCCATCGTGTGGGGGATGTTTTGTTTGAGAGACGCCTCTACATCCCATGTGGCTAGAATGGTGTTTTTCTTGAAGTCCGCATGCATTGTAGTTTCCTCAAGGAAAATCCAGTTGTTGTCACGGAGATAGCTGCTGAGTATGCGTGGCATTTAGGGTCTGAGTAAGAGAGTCCACAATATCCAGACAGTCCTTGCAGTGAGAGTGTCAATGCCCGAGATGGATGGGGCGTACCAGGATTTCCGGGTTTGTGGATCTTGGGTAGTAGATAGAATAACCCTGGTCGGGGCTTAAGGGTACGTTGATTTGCTTCCGGTGTCTAGTGTAGGGAGTGTCCATGAGTAGATTCGATGCAGTTTCTTAGTGTTTCTCAGTGGTATCTTGAGGGAAGTGGGCCTGGTAGAAATCTTGGTATTGGGAGAGTTGTCTGGCAGCCTCCTTTTGGTAGTCAGACCTGTTCATAATGACAACAGCACCTCCTTTATCAGCCTCTTTGATGATAATGTCAGGGTGGTTTCTGAGGCTGTGGATGGCATTGCGTTCTGCACAACTTAGGTTATGAGCCAAGCAATGTTGTTTTTCCACGATTTCTGCCTGTGCACGTCGGCGGAAGCATAAAATGTATGAATCCAGACTGTCATTTTGGCCCTCAGGAGAAGTCCATGTGGAGTTCTTCTTGTGCTGTTGGTGGGAGGGTACCTGTGTATCAGTGAGCTGTTCAGTGTTGTCCTGAAAGTATTCTTTGAGTCGGACTCAGTGAAAGTAGGCTTCCAGATCACTGCAGAACTGTATCATGTTGGTGGGGGTGGCAGGGCAGAAAGATAGTCCCCGAGATAGGACAGACTTTTCTTCTGGGCTGAGTGTGTAGTTGGATAGATTGACGATATTGCTGGGTGGGTTAGGGGTACCCATGGTTGTGGCCCCATGTGGCAGGTAGGAGTGGGCTGGAATGGGTCAAATGCCACTATAAACAGGACGCAGTGCTTTCAGCCCCCTGTGCAAACTCCTGGGAGAAACTGTGGCTCAATCAAGAGAATTCCTCCATGGACTCTTGATCCCTCCACACACAGCTATAACCTGGTCCAAAGTTTGCAATATACTCAGCTTTAGTCTGCATGCTATGTTTTTTTGTTTGTTTTTTTTTATAGAGGCAAAGAAAGAAATCAAAGGAAAGGGAGTAAAAATGAATTGGAAAAGTTATAGAGTGGCTTCAAGAAAAGGGCAGAGAGCCATTCACAAATAACTATAGTGCCTTAGAATTAAGAAAATAAATTACTATTATGACATCCTTCCTCGTGCTTTCTGTCTGTATTTGTCAGCTGCTATGTGCCAGAGCCTGTGATTTTGCATCAACATCACTTGCTATTATTTTGGTGACTAGTCAGTGTTGAAGCAACAATTACACTGTAAGCCAGCAGTAGTTTAAAAACAATATATGTGAATAGTCTCTTGCATTCTGTGACCCCTGTGAACTAAAAAAAAAAAAAATTTTCTTTCTTTCTTTTTCAAAATGAATTACTCTGGAAATTAAGAGGAACATTTAGACTAGTTGGTAAAAAAAAAAAATTACAGTCTGGCAATACTTTTGGAATCCTCCCCCCCCAAGAGATTTATTTTAGTAAATTTTCATACACAATTTGTGAAATTTCTGAAAAATGTGACATTACTGTTAAAATGCAGGTGAAAAACATTTCTGTGCTGCCTCAATCTGCCTTCATTTTCTTTCTTTCTTTCATACAGCCTCTAACACTCCTCCTTTTCTAACAAACTGAAAAGAAAACAAGCAGAAATATTTTTAAAGAACCAACTTAATGTTTACCTCCCTCTTACACACAGAACTTAGTTATCATTCTGAAATTATTTTCATGAGCATAATACATATTTTCATAACTGTGTAGCCATATTTCTATGCTATGAGTGTAGCCACTATAATGCATAATTGTAAGTAAAGGATTCCAATCAAGCTCAAATCGTATCATAAACCTGAGGGCCAAATTGTGATGGTCTTAGATGATTGGTCCTATTAACTTCTGTGAGACTACTCAGTCAAATAAAGAGATCACAATTTGACCGTGAATTTCATCCTCCACTCTCCTTCAAGTAGTAATGCATATATTATAATTCAGACACAGTTTTGGGTTAGAGATGGAAGAAAGTTTCCTACTTTGGAAAATCTGGCTCCAAATCTGAAATTTAGATCCATGTTTAATTTTGATATGCTTTTAGTGTACTTAGGGCTCAAGCTTGCCATCCATTCACAGACAAAACTCTGACTGACAGTAATATTATGAGTGTTTTGCCTGTATACAGATTGTCAGTCACTACATGTACTGATACTTTGTAAGGACTGTGTATCTTATTTTGCTCTTGGGGAGCTGCAAAACAGATTGGTTGAACAGTGACTTTTCTACTGCTTTACAAAACCACTGGAGCAGAGGTTCTCAATGTTCATTGCACCACAACCTCCTTCTAACAACAAAAAATACTACATGAACCCAAGACAGGAGACCGAAGCCTGAGCCCACCCAAGCCCCCCTGCTGCAGGTGGTGGGGGCCAAAGCTTATTTCTGAAACATTATGGAGACTAAGCTCTGAGGCTAACCAGCATCTTCATGATGACCCACAATGCTCTTATATGTTGAACAAAATGCCTGCAGGGTGGCAGGTGGAATTCAAAGCAAGTGCTACCTGCCAACTGCCGCAGGCAGTGTTGTTATAGCCATGTTGGTCCCAGGACATTATAGAGACCAGATGGGTGAAGTAATATCTTTTATTGGACCATCTTCTGTTGGTGAAAGGGACAAGCTTTTGAGCTTGTACAGAACTATTCCTCAGTTTCTTCTTCATTAACTTGGGTCAGCAGAGCTAAAGCCAGACTGCTCAGAACAGAAGGAGGTACTCCCTCGTTTTCTTCCTTATAACTCTCTCTGTAAAATGACTGGATCTTTTTGATCACCCAGAAAAATAAAAGAATGAGAGACATTAATAAACAACCCCACCAAAAGATCAGAAAGTTTGAAAAATATATGTATCAAATGTGTAGTATATGCATTAATTAATGTGTAATTTGCCCTTTGGCTGAGGTCTGCCGAGCCATCATTCACCTCTGGCAAACTCTGGATTTTAAACATTACAAAATGTTGTTGTTTCACTATTTTAATAGAAAACAATGTCCTGTGACTGATAAACAGGTGGGTCACTCTTAATTGGCGGTCCCTTATTTATTAATGTGTTGATTTCCAGACTCCTGCTACCACCTGCATGCAAAGATGGAATTTCACCAGACTTCAGACCACTGGAAAGGTTATATTAATTTCATAAGGTTATATTGGGCTGGATCCTTGGCAGTGGCTCAGGAGCAAACAGTGGAGATTAGGAGTAGAGCTGTGAGAATAATTGATAGTTTTGGTTCACTGATTTAACCAAATAATAATAATAATAATAAATACATATTTTGGATTGTCCAAAACAACATACTTTTGGTTTTCTTGACAAAACAAAAAAACTGAAAAATAATTGTTTTGGGTCAACCAAAGTGTTTTTACTCAACCTGAGATGAAACTTTTTATTTATTTTTTTTAACCCTTAAAAATGAAATGTAGGCATCTTTCCAAAGAAAACTTTGTTTCTAAAAGAAAAATCTTAATATTTTGTTTAGAAAAGGTCAAAACAAAATATTTAGACTTTAACCCCCCCTAAAAAAATAAAGAAAAAAACTGCATTTTGGGGGGAATAAATATTAATCTGAAAAATTCTCCCAGCTCTCGTCAGGAGGGGGACTGCCAAGGTAGTGTAAAATTCACTTTTGTGCTTCCCTGATTTGAGGCTGGTTGTGTGCTGGGGCAATAACCTAGAACTTGGAAGACCTGGATTCAATTAGCTGCTCTGCCAACAGGTTTCCTGTGTGAATTGGGTAAGTCCCAATGGGAGTTAGGTGCCTGAGCAGCCAACAGTTCTTCATTCCCTCACAGGGATGTTGTGGGGATAAATATACGTTAAAGACTGTGAGCTGCTCAGCTACTATGATAATGGAAGCCATATAAAATACCTAAAATAGGCTAGTTTATCAGGAAAAATTAGAGAAACCTTACGAGGCTGACAGTAGCCCCCAGGGACAAATAGTAGCCAGGGTCAGCAGGGCCTTGCCTATTTCTCCTTTGCTTTGGCCACACTACCTATGCTGGCAGTAAGTAGAATTTGAAAGGGAGTGCATAGGTGCTGCAATGTTGGATGTATGTCACTGACCAGTCACCCTCTACAGGGGTGATCCGTGAACTGTAATGCTGGCTTCAGGAAGCTTTGAGGCCACCCACAAGCACAGAATCTGGGCCGTGAGTGCTTATGTCCATTTAAATGCTGCACAATTGCTATTCTGGATCTCTATGCATGTGGCCACTTTCCAAATATTCAAGTTTTGCCACTAACAGTCTAATATCATTCTGCAATCAAGTCTGCCTAGTTGCATGCACATTGTTACTTAACTGACAGCATGTAATAATTATAATTATATATGTCACAATGTGCTTATGTGTGTAATAACATGTAATAAATATGTCAATCATTTACTTGATGATCATTTATGGCCAAGATTAGACAAATAAAACTGGTACTTTGTGTTCCTTCATGATAGAGGCCTTATATTGATAACCTCTCACTGGAAAAAGAAAAATAGTCCCACTGTAGAGGAATAGTTCCAAAATATGCAAGGTGGTTGTTATGGAACAATTAACATACCAATATGTGAAATTGACATAAGCAAATAGATATTTAGACATTTGGGACCTTTTATTCACAGGTACAAAGTGGATTAACTGCAAAAACTCAGAATACCGGTCCATTTGTTTTTTGAATATTAACATTTGATGGATATGCTTGGTCTGCTAAATATGTGTAATCAGAAATTTTACTTAGTTTAATAAAATCACTAGGAACCAAGGTGTTGTAATGTTAGTTAGAGAGATAAGATTATTATACTGCCATATGATGTCTTTCTAAACAAATACTTTCTGTTGTAATGATGGTTGTTTTGTTTCTGATATTTGCATGCCCATCATTTTAAAATACTTTTAATACTTCCTAAATAAATAAATTAATTATTTAATAGTTAATAATAAGTCAAAAAGTCAATAGAATAAGTTAAATGTCTAGCCCAACGGGGACATGGAGATGAATTATGTAGTCAATCAGTCAACAAATGAATTGTTACAAGCTTTTGTATTGTATCGTATTATACATGGTGTTTGTATGACAAAACCTTTGTCCTCACCGTACACAGTATTGTAATAATCTTTGTACTAAAATATGTCTTGTAAGGTATCATTTGAAAACTGAGCAATACAGGACATACATTTCTGGGAGAAAATCTAAGACTGAGAGTATATTGGGGTTATCCTGCATTATAACCAAGGCTGGTAAGAGCCAAGGTCTGTCTGGCTGAAGCAAACACAGTGACATAGCTGGGTGTGACTTGTATGCTGGAGGCTGTAAGCAGTCCAAACTGGAGGCTACATCAGCAAAGCATTGTAAATGGCATCCCAGGTTAGAGGGAAGGTGTGACACAGTTACTCATTAGTTTGGATTGTACCCTGATATGTCACCGTTTGCTATCTCAGTATCATCCTACAGATGTATGCTCTATACAGTTGTGCTACCTAGAAATAACAAGGGCAACACAGATACTCAAAGTCAAGAGCTCTGCAAACATGCCTGAGGAAGTCCAGTGTGTATATGGATCAAAACCTCTGCAGAAATAAAGTTGCTTCTAGTGTTTCAGAGGCAGGGCTGCCCAGGGGATTCAGGGGGTCTGGGGTTTGAATTGCTGCCATAGACACGGGACTTTGGAGGCGGGTCCCGAGGCAGAAGGACTCCCTGCCGTGGGTATTCAGGGCACTTTGGCAGTGGGTCCTGGAGCGGAAGGACCCCACGTCACCGAATTGCTGCCGACATCCCGGAGCAGAAGGCGGGCTGGGGCCCATGAGAGTTTTCTGGGGCCCCCAGAGTGAGTGAAGGACCCTGCTCCAGGGACCCCGAAAAACTCTGGGGCAAATTGCCCCACTTGCCCCCCCCCCCCCCGGAAGCCCTGTTCAGAGGATCTTCCTGTTCAAAGAGAGGTCATAATGAGAATGAGTAGATTCTGTACTATAAGTGCACTTGCATAGCACCATCAGCACCATCATCCAGTTATAGTTTGAACCTAAACATCATGCAAGTAGATCATTGTGACCATGTGGAGTCGTGTCAGGATCAAAGCCTTAGAAATTAATTGAATGTATCTTTGGTATTTAATAACATACTAGGAAACTTATGTAACCTCTCCTGTACTTTTATTCTCCTCTATGGGGCCAGATTAAGTCATAACCACATATAGACTATAGGGTTCCCAGTTCCAGTAGTCACACAATGAGATCAGAATCTCAAATCTAATTTTTTAAAAAATGTTTCTAGCCCTTAAGTGTGCCAAGAAAAACTTGATGATAGTGCTGCCTGAGTCTGCAGTCTGCCTGAAGTTGATCTGCCGTATTCAGCTTAACTCTGAAACCTTTTGGCACATCAAAGGGGGTGAGGCTGGGGAGAGTACAATATAGAATGACAGCAGGCAAGTGGCACAAACTTTGACTCCAAATAGTTAATGAGGAGTTGAAGACAGACCATTTCTACAGTCAGAGTAAACAAGTTATATATAGTTTGATATAACTATAGGAGAATAAGTGGAGCATTCTATGTTTTGAATACACATTATGCAAGTTGGGAAGGACAGATTGCCTCCAGCACTTCTCTCTACAAAGCATCTTCTGTATTTTCAGCAGACATTAACTCACACCATTCACAGACTACCTGTGGGTGTTTTAAAATATTTATTAATTTCTCCCTCTTTAAAGTTAAAAAGATACTCAGTCTGCATCTGCCCACCACAAGACAAATCCTTAAAGAATAAAATTGCGTGATTCACCACCTTTCTGAAAATAAAAAAAAGGGTATTTAGCAGAGGAGATATAAGCTCGATGCTGTGAGTGGCAATTAAATTACTCATCCCACTCATTTGTGTGGGCAGTTCATTCCCTAATTTTTGCCCTCTTGGAAGTTCACTGCAAACCTAATTCTAAGGAAACTGTAAAGAAACAGCATCTGTCTTCACAAAGAAAGATGTTTCAGCTTTTAAAAAGATGAATTTGTTTGGCAGAAACTTAACACTGACTGATATACAGTACTTAGAATTTCAAAGCACTGTACAAACACTAATTAATCACTGCCACAATACCCTAGTGAGCTAGATAAGTAAATATTATGATCCCCATTTTACATATGGGAAAACTGAGTCTGTGACTAGCCCTGCTATGCAAACAAGGTAGCTAGGAGAGGAGAGGCTGCAGGGAGCCTTTTTTGGGGGGGGGGATGGAAGAGGAAGGTGAGGGAGGGTCTGAGCAAGGAATAAATCATTATCTAATCTGTAATATGTTTTATACTATAATACATCAGGGACACAGAGTTCTGCTGTTGACCTATCCTCTTAACTGTTCTGATTGATTTCTGCTGCTTTGTATGACAGGTGAGGCTTATTAATTCCACACAGAATATAAGGAAGAAGAGACAGTCCCTTTTAGATAGGGATATTTAAAATAGATTGGTTTGTCATGTCTAGGGAGGAAAAGATTAAGTGAAGGTTTAGTGTAATGAGTTACTAATGAAGATGAACCTCAGGGATTGGGGTAAGTTTGGGTGAAATACAGTGTTTGCAGTTTCTGCTCAAAGCATGTTGGGATCTCCCCCTGTTTACATGTGCCCACCACTGTGGCTTCTGAGTATAGTGAGTCTCTATATAATCTGCGTGCATGGATTGGTAAAGCTAGTGGTAGCACTAGCTTCCACAAAGAAAGTAAGGCTATGTCTATGTTGAAAGTGAAGATGTGATGGTAGCACAGATACCTTACTAGCTTTAATCTAGCTAGCACTGGTGACAATAGTAGTATAGATGTGGTGACGGGCTAGCATCTCAAGTATGTACCCAGGCTCCACGAAGGGCTTGTAAGTACTAGCTTACTTAAAAGGCTTAGTAACTTCTGTGGAAGCCTGTGCCTGTCAGTGCTATAATCACATTGTTACTTGCAGTGTAGAGGTTTATCAAGGGTGAAGCAAGGAGGCTCTGCCTCTAGCTTCCAAGCCCATGCTGGGCAAAATTGGAAGAAATGCCCTTTGCACCTTTTCAAAGAGCAAAGTGGGGGCGGTTTTGTCCTTTGTTCACACAGCCATCCCAGAGACATTTGAACTGCCTGATCCGCAGGGGCTCCCGCTGCACTGCCTCCCACCAAAGCCAGTGGTTTAAATTCTTAATCCAGTCCTAAATCCCTTGCCCAAAGCCATAGCAGGATTCATTTTCAGAAGTGGGATTAATGAGGTGTATTCAGTCTCTGTAATCCCCAGGTTTCTCCTCAAAGATTTAGAAATCACAATGGAGTTCAGATGACTTTGGCAATGGGA
This sequence comes from Chelonoidis abingdonii, assembly GCF_003597395.2. Classification (NCBI taxonomy): domain Eukaryota; kingdom Metazoa; phylum Chordata; order Testudines; family Testudinidae; genus Chelonoidis; species Chelonoidis abingdonii. Next base: position 52,790,900 of record NC_133773.1, on the reverse strand, counting down.
AAGGTCATCACTTTTCCAGCAACTTTTTAAAAAGCTCACTCTGCTACCTGGTGTAATGGAAGGGGGATAGCTCAGAACAGCTGAAATGTTCCACATATCCCCTCTGACTAGTGGAGATTGTTTGGTTCACTCTTCTCTTTTGCCACCTTCCTCATGCTATATGGTAGCAGGGAATAGGGTCACCTGCTGCATCTTGAACCGCCTACAGCAGCTACTGGCTGTTGGAGGGTGATGCAGGAGTGGGTGTCTGTCTCCTGTCTTGTGACAAAGGGAAAGAGTGATAAAGTTGGCTTCCACAGCGGGGTGTCTGCTGCAGACTTCCTGTTGTAGCCCGCTTAATATGGTTGCTGGATCTCTGGTGATGCTGGGGCTAGGCTAACAGCTAGTTTGAGGATCTGGAAGAGATTTTTCTTACATGCCAAAACTGGCAAACTGCTGTATGGGGTTTTCCACTTTCCACCTGACTTGGTTTGTTTACAATGGTTAGGCTTTCATGGAGGATTCCAATGTGATTGGTAAGTTTGGATGGGTTTAACTGAGAACTCTGAAACCCAGTTGGCTGCTTGGCCTTGGTCCTGAGCACTCACATGGCATGAGGAAGGAGTGTGCTTGTGGCCCCCTTAATCTTGCCTCTGTGATCTCCAGTGTGGAGTGAGGGGGTTGGGACTCTGGCTTCCATTCAGGGTTCCTTGTCAGGACTGAGGGCGTAAAGAGGGGACATGCCCTTCACACTGACCCTCATGTTTCCATATGAGGCCACTGGTGCTAGCTGAGATCCACACTGGAACAAGCCTGCTGGGTAATTTAGGGAGGTTACCCCAGTTGGTACTAATTATTAATGAAGTTGTGGCCTCCAAATTTAGCCATATTGGCAGAGCTGTTCAGAGAACAGAAATTTCATTTTACAGAGAATTTTGAGATTTCAGTGTTTGTTTTTTGACTCAGTTACGAACAAACCCTCAAAATTCACAGTAAAAGAAAATAAAAAAAAATCAGATCAATCAAATGTTTCAATTGGATTTTGACTCTTCCTTATTGTGTAAATATGTATGGAGTTCGAAGAAATACATGGAGTCCTTTTCACCTGTGAGGCAAGCTGGTAGTGTGCTTGTCTTGAGGAAGGAGAGTCACAGCCAAGCCTGACTGTAAAGTGTTGCAGGGATTTGGGGTGAGCAATGCTTCACAAGACAGAAGAGTTAATTAAGTCTAGGCTCTAGAATGCATGTTATGATTTTATTTTATATATAAACATTTGTTTCCAAAACCTCGGTTTGCTCCTAGTTAAATCTCTATGCTTTATTAAATATGCTTATATTTGATTTCCCTATAATGTATCTAAGTGCCATGTGTTAAGTAGAGATCTGAGGTGGAACGGGGGTGTACTGTTTTTTTGGAAGCTGTGTATCTGAGAACACTGTGAGTGTTCGGTGGATCAAGGGCTGGACTCTCCAGGAAGACCCTTGGAGGGCTTGACGTTGGAGCGTGCTATTCACTGTCCTGTGAGGTGACAACACAGCGAGGCCTGAAGGGGAGTGCTTGTGTTGCTCATGGTCAGTGGAGTTGGGGAGCTTACCCACATCAGGCACCAACAAGGCTTCCTCATACTAAGGGCAAGTGGTATCCAGGTGCCCCACAGCTTCAGGTATACCCAGGAAGCACCTCAGAGATCAGAAGAAATAATTATTCCCAAAGTGTGTGTGTGTGTGTGTTTTCCTGTTGATTATCCATCAACTTAGTTTTTATTGTGGTCCTCTGCAGCACTAACCACATGAGAGTACATCTCTGGTATAAACTGCTGGAATGTTGACATCTGGTGTCATTCCTAGTTAGAAGTTTGCTTTGTCTTTATTTTTCATGAGGCATTTGGGGATAACACTTGGAGAAACTTCCACTGTATCTGTATCATAAATCAAACATTTTGCTTGAGGATAATGGAGCACTTTAAAAAAAAAAAAGACAGAGAATTCAATCAATACAATTCTTAAAAAGCAACAGCTTGTCTGCAATGTGAATTGTAATTCATTAATTAGTTAGTATTTACATATTTACTTATGGAGCAGTATCTTTGAATACAACAAAGCATCAATTCCTTTCAGCAATGCTTTAAATTGAGGTGTGGAAATCAGAACAAAGACATTTTTCAAGTTATCATATGTGCACATGATGCAAATGGTTTATACTCTAGAGCAGGCTGAACGTGTGAAGTCATCATTTAATTTAATTCAGCTGTACTTACTTTTAACTTTCATTTTCTGCAAACTTTTGTGTGATAGATTCTTTGTTCACAAAAGTGTTTGGGGGAAGCTCATATAGGCACAAGTATAATTGTCCACATGTGAATATATGTACTTTGTGTGCATATTCAAAATGTGGGATATTCTGTCTATGGAATGGGACACGACATGTTTTGACCTAGCAGCAGGACTGTGTTCTCGATCACATTGACCAGAAGACTAGCATTGGAGAAATCCATCAAACAGCGTGGATGAGAATGTGAGGCTGCAGCCTATGAAACTAGAACTGTGCACTGTGGTGAATCAGCTGAGCAGGAACTGCAGTCAAAAGGGTCATATTCTAGGGATGGTCCAGCTTACTGAGCTGCCTATGACAATCTTCAGAAGTTTGAGAGCCAGGGCGTGCCTGCCAGGGCTCAGGGCTTAAGTACCGAGCCTTGGCAGCCATCTCCTGTGGGGCTGAAGCCCCAACACGCCCCTCCCCACTTGGCAGAAGCCAGAGGCAGTGTGTGGTGGGGGCGTATGGAGTCATGTGCCCCTCGCCTATTTTTCCCAGGGTTTGCCGGCCCCAGGTCACATGGTACTTCTGGACCCCCTCCCTGTGCAGCAGCTGCTGGAGCTGGCACACTGGGAGCTGCAGCTGTAGGGAAAGGCAGCGGTGAGATGAAGGGAGAGCTACTGCTTTTGCTTCTGTCTCTCTCTGTGGAGCTAAAGGAGCACTTCCTCCCTGCAGCTCCCAGCTGTTTGCAGCTGACTCTTCAGGTGGAGCAAACACCTGAGAGCTGCAGGGAGGGGCCACTGAGGGCAAAAGTGAGGGTGTGCTTGGGGACTGTGTGAGTCAAGCTGTTAGGATAGAATCTTTAAATGTGCATCCCCTGCCCACTCTCAGCAGGCACTGGTGATCTCTGGCAGATGCTCTTAGCCCTATCACCCCACCACAGGGAAGAAGCCCTGAGCTTTCCTCTCAGTCTGGTAGGTAGACAATGGGGCAAAGTGCAGGAGGATAAAGGATCTGCAAGCCGCACTTTAACTGTAAAAGAGCCACAGTTTGGCCACCCCTGCCATATTCTCTGCAGGGACTGTCTTTGATGGGACTCCAGGAAAGCAAAGAATGAGGGAAGCTTTGGATGGAAGCTACTCAGTCACATGGGCAGAGCAGTGCGCAGGATTTAATAAAGTTCCACTTGTTCTGCTTAACCTGCATTCGCTTTAGTCTTTGCTAATGAAACATTGTGACCAGTGTCTGAGCTGTGAGTTCTCTGCAGTGCAGCAGTTGGCAGCTTGAGTCATGGAACTTGGTCTTTACTCGCCCTTGGAATTTGCAGACTCCTAGGCCAGAGATGGAGCTGGTGGAAGAAGGAATTCCGACTTGAACACAGACCTGGCCATGCAAAAGGACAACAACAGGAAAGCAAAACTATTATTTTACTTTATTGGAGAACAAGGCAGAGAGGTCTGCAGCAGAACCTTAGAGTTCAGAAAATAAGTTGCTAGCATGAAACCTCCAAGCTTAATTACCAGCTTGGATCTAATAGCGCTGCCACCAGACAGGAATCAGTGCCTGCCTCACTCTGGTCTCCCCAAACCTTCCCTGGGGGACCCCAAGACTCAGATGCCCTGAATCTCACAACAAAGGGAAATAACCCACTTCCCTTCCCCCTCTTTACCTCCCGCCAGATTTTCCTGCCCTGGGTACACTAGGAGATTACTGTACTTAAACTCCTTGAATTACAAAACAGAGGACAATTTACCTTCCCCCCTCCTTCTTTTCCCTCCCACCAATTCCCTGGTGAGCTGCAGGGTCAATCCCCTTGAGTCTCCACTAGGAAAAAAATCCAACAGGTCTTAAAAAGAAAGCTTTATATAAAAAGAAAGAAAAAGACATAAAAATGGTCTCTGTATCAAGATGACAATATACAGGATCAATTGCTTAAAAGAAAAAATGAATAAACAGCCTTATCCAAAAAGAA